>NW_004444645.1:7981-9446 GCF_000243295.1 Trichechus manatus latirostris | reverse complement strand
AGGATGCACTCCACTCCTGGCTCTTCTTTCTTAGTAGTAGTGAGGTCCCTCTCCTCTCTGCCCACTTTTCTCCCCTTTTATCACTTGTAGGACAAAAGGTGTGACTCAAGCAAGGGCATGACTTGAGTTATGCAGTGACTTGAGTAAGGATGCAACTTGAGTAAGGGTGTGACTCAAGATACATTCCATTCTAATCCTGCCTCATAGGGGTTATAAGATTTATAACACATAAAATGGAGGATAAGTACATAATATCACAAAATGGAGGATAATTACATCAGATCACACAATGGAGGATAATTACATACTACTGGGAATCATAGCCTAGCCAAGTTGACACCTATTTTGGGGGGACACAATTCAATCCATGACATGCCACATCAGCAAATGAAGGTCCCGAAAGCTTTACTTCATCCACATATTTAAGGTTGACTCTACTTTGAGGAGGTAGCTCTTCCCCAGTTGTATTTTGAGTGCCTTCCAACCTGAGGGACTCATCTTTTGGCACTATATCAGGCAATGTTCCGCTGCTATTCATAAGGTTTTTACTAGCCATTTTGTTTTTTTAGAAATAGATCACCAGGTCCTTTTCCCTTGTTTTTCTTACTCTGGAAGCTCCACTGAAACCTGTCCACCAAAGGTGACCCTGCTGATATTTGAAATACCGGTGGCATAGCTTTCAGCATTTCAATAACACATAAGCCACCACAGTATGACAAACTGTCAGATGGGTGGTGGCATTTATTCATAGGCTACTTATATTTCTTCTTTTCGGCACCCACACTATTCTAGAGGAGCATCAAAGATTGTCTTCCCTGTTGCCCCCACCTGCTGCCCTGACTAGCAGGCATGCCCAGAAACACTTCCCTTTCACTCACACCTTGGGTATAAGGCTCGTGGAATGACAGGTGGACCCTGTTTCACCTGCCACCACATTAAGACCCGAGTCCCACTCCCATCCCATAGGAAATATCTTCTGCTGCCCACAGACTGCCCAGTGCCCATTGAGGTCAACTCAACTAACATCTAAGCCGCAAAACTCCCAACTCAGTTGGATCGAGTTTTATGACAGGAAGAAAGTTCAGGCCTTTGGAACCCCATGTTTTTGGCACTAACATCCTTTATCGGAAGGGCCAGTATGGGGGTGGTGGTGACCAGCTGTTCTTCTTTCCCCTTAGAGTCAGAGCAAAGGAAGTGAGATCAAATTATAATAGAAGGGATGCCCATTAGACAAAAGAAGGAACTTCTTGCCAAGGAAGCTTGCTGAGTGCTACTCCTAAGGAAATCTTTGATGAGGGTGAGCTATCTGGTGGTTTAATTGGATCCCTGCCTGAGAGTAGAGGATGGGCCTTAGCTCAGACCTAAAGTGATAAGCTCTGTCTTAGCTCCTGAACTATCTGGCTTCCTGCATGCCTACCACCACCTGACAGCTTGGGAGTCTTTCTTGGGACTATGATTTTAGAGA
>NW_004444645.1:5088-6868 GCF_000243295.1 Trichechus manatus latirostris | reverse complement strand
TCCTCCCTTTCAGTTTCCTTTTTTTTCTTTCTTCCTTCCCTTAACAAACATTTATTGAAAGTCCACTATGTGCCTAACACTATGCTAGACATTGCACTGCATGCTTGGATTTTATTATATTCTAACCCTGGTACTATCTGTGTGGCTATTAGCAGCTCTTTTGCCTGCTCAGCCTCTCTTCTAGTCCCTTCTTACAAAATTGTTCTCACTAATATGTCGGGGGGTAGAGGTGGGAATTTGTACTTAGTACCAACAAAATCAGCCTCCAACCTCCATCCCATCTGGTTTGCAGGTGTCCCTTGTGCCCTCGGAGATGCTGCCTTGCATGGGAATGGAGACCTCTGACAAGTGGCCCCAGCTGTCCTCTGAGACACCGACCATCCGGGACTAATGGAAAAGGTTTGGTTTCAAACCTCAGCTGCCTCCCATGTGCTCTCTCTCCCTGACCTCTCACTCTGAGGTTTGCAGAGCTGCAGGCAAACTTGAAGCCCTTTTCCCTGAAATTGTAGTAGAAGCTACAGCCTATCCTAGTACACAGTCCTCAGAACTTTCCCAGGGGGCAAAGCAGGAACGTAAGAAGATCCCCTTCCTTATCGTTGGTCTTGTTTTGGAGCTGTAGCCCGATGGATCCTTATAATCAATGCATTTAAAGAACAAAGAGGAATCTGTGGCCTGGCCCCATGTCGAGATGCCTAGGTCCTGGCCCAGGTCTGACACGCCTTAGCTGTGTGACCCTCAACAAGCCATTAACTTCTCTAGGCCTCAATCTTCATTTGAAATCAGTAGATACTTTCCCCATCCCTCCCAACTTTGAAATAATGTGAAGTTTGTCTTTTTAGCATTCAACATATTTTCAGGTACTTATTAACCATGAACCACATATCCACATTGTATTAGGGGGTTACAAGCAGAGTGTCCTAATATTTTTTATGTAATGGCACACATATAAAGTGATTCATACTGTTCATAAGGCAAACAAATGAGTCCACTTGCAGCCAAAGGTAACATCCTGGGGCTCCGAATCCTTCTCAGTGGCCTGAGAGCTGAGGGAATCAATCTCTTTGGACCCCTTATAAACCATTGCAACTCACTGACTGCAGGTGCCACTAAAGGATCTGGAAGTTCTCTATGGAGTGTACAAGCTAACTGGGGGTGTATGGCACTCAAAACAGCATTGAGCAGCTAACACGGTACAAGAGTAAGTGCTACACTGTAGTTAGATCAGAAGGTTATGGATGTTGAGGGAGAGGGGAGATGAGTGTGGTGAAGTAGTCTAGGGAGGCTTCCTGGAGGAATAGCACTGGCTCAGATATAGCAGACTTGGATTTCATTAACATCAAGGCAGGCAGCAGAGGAAAATAGAGGACAGAGCCTACATGAAGTGTTAAGAACCCTGGATTCTGGTTGTGACTCCACCTCTGACCCTCCATGGCCTTGGGAAGTAGGTTGTGTGAGGTCTCTGTGCATCTCTCCTCTCATCTACTGAATGGTGCCTGTGGGACCTGCTGAACTACATTAATGTTAGCGGTTCTCATTAGCCATAGATAAAGAAAGCTAATGTGAGCTTCATAAGTGTCTTAGTCATCTAGTGCTGCTGTAACAGAGATACTACAAGTAGATGGCTTTAACAAAGAGAAGTTTATTCTCTCACAGTCCAGTAGGGTACAAGTCCAAATTTAGAGCATCGACTCCAGGGGAATGCTTTCTCTGTCGACTCCGGAGGAAGGTCCGTGTCATGAGTCTTCCTTTGGTCTGGGAGCTTCTCTGCCCAGGAACCTCA
>NW_004444645.1:2663-3969 GCF_000243295.1 Trichechus manatus latirostris | reverse complement strand
AGAGGGGTCTGCAGATCTTCCTTCTCCTCAATGGTCTCTCTCCTCCCCACACCTGGGCATTCTTCCTTTGGGTGCCTCACTTCCCATCTCTCTTCCCCATCACCTCCTACTCCTCCTGCCCATTCCCATTAGAGATGGAGAATATGAAGTTCTGCAGAACAAGATTCTGTTCCTTGTTTTTCCCAAGAAGTCCGCTGAAGGTACCAAGACTATGTGACAATTGAATCTCTTTCCAGGGATCCAGAAGATGACTCAGCAGCTGTGCTCTATATAAAGCATGGCTTTCAGCTGCCTAGGAGCCCTGACTCTCACCTCAGAGGGCAGATTTAGACTTCTTAAGAATCTGTAGAAGCAATTGTTGTTGTTAGGTACCATCGAGTCGATTCTGACTCATAGTGACGCTATTTACAACAGGAGGAAACGCTGCCCTGTCCTGCATCATCCTCACAATCACAGAACAATAGGAAGTCTTTTTTAATTGTACTTTAGGTGAAGGTTTACAGAACAAAAAGTTTCTCATTAAACAGTCAGTACACATATTGTTTTATGACATTGGTTAACAACCCCATGACATGTCAACACTCTCCCTTCTCGACCTTGGAGGACTTTTTTTTTTTTTGGTGAAAATATGCATAGCCAAAGAATCACCATTTCAAAAATTTCTACATGTACAATTCAGTGACATCGATTACGTTCCTCCAGTTGTGCTGCTATTCTCACTTTAGGCGAAGGTACAATAGGAAGTCTTAATTGGAATGTGATCTTAAAAAAACAACAAGGAGCTTCTCAAGGGACGAGAGGAAAGGTAATATTAGACATTTAATAACTATTGGACACTGAATCGTCCTTCTGTTTATATTTTATCACAATTTTGAAAGGTAAGTGTTACTTCTATTTTACCAAAAAACCAAACCAAATCCCTTGCCATCGAGTCCATTTTACAGATGAGGAAAATGAGGCTCAGAGAGGTTCAAGGATTTGCTCAAGACTACACAGGTGTAAGCAGCAGAGTTTTGCCTCCAGGACTGTCTGACTCCAAAGCCTGTGCTCTCTCTGCTATCCTGGGAGAAGGGCAGATGAAAGATCTAGAGTTCATAGTCACCCTCATACTGCTCATGGGACTCCAAGGTGGCACCAGGACATACGTGATCAGGCTCAGGGTGTGTCCTGGTCCTCTAGTGCTGCTTTAACAGAAATACCACAAGTGGATGGCTTTAACAAAGAGAAATTTATTTCCTCACAGTAAAGTAGGCTAAAAGTCCAAATTGAGGGTGTCAGGTCCAGGGGAAGGCTTTCTCTCTCTGTC
>NW_004444645.1:0-967 GCF_000243295.1 Trichechus manatus latirostris | reverse complement strand
GAGGGAGGGTGATGGCAGCAATAATCTCTTAAATCCTGCCCAACCTCTCAGGACTTTTGCCTACCTTTCAGGATATATCTCAATGATTATTGGATTATGAATTGTATCCATATTTCCTCTGCTTCCAGATGATTCCACCTAGGATATGCTCTGGCTATCCCCAGAACACAGAGCAGTGTATATCCTCCCGAATGAGGAGAATTATAGACAAGGCAGGAAATTCTTGTTCTTTGGGATCTTTCCTGTGCATGCTTACCAGAAGGGGGCAGCATCTCCCTGATGTTTCTTTCATCAGGCAGCACAGCCCTTTCCAGCAATCTTAAAAGGAGTAGTAGATTCAGTGGTAGCTGTTGAATTGTCTGTAGCCTCTGCCATTCAGATTCATGGGGCAATGGGAACAAGGTGGCAGGTACACTGGAGAACAAGTTGTTTTCAGAATGTAATTAGCCTCCTGTGGGCTGAGAACAGGGTCCCATCTCATAAGCAGGCATCAGAGTGTTCAGGTCTTGGGTGTTAGACAAGAGTCAAGGGTGTAGAGAAAGGGCTCTCTGGGTAAAATATTCTGCTGTGCTCTTCCCTCATTTATATGGCAACAGGAGAACACACAGTTGTATCTGGGATAGAACCATAGAAGGCACGTGACTTGCCTGGATACCCAGCTGGGGCATGGCACTGAGGTCTGCTAGCATCTGTCAAGTGCTCTCTCCACTACTCTGACTGTCAAGGTCAAAAGAAGTATCAGAATTTCATTCTCACCAACATTCAGTCCCATAATTGGTGCCAGTTTTCACCAATTATGAGATCTTCTGGGGTCTCAGACCATTGGCTTGTTTTAATTTTTCAGTTAAACAGGAGGACAGATGAGGGAGGCCTCATGTACAGAAATCAGTGCTCATGTGCAGTTTCCTGGTGCTCTGGGTCAGGTGGTAGGTGGGACTCTGAGGCAGGGAGGACAGTGGGCAAGTGT
>NW_004444644.1:16525-18880 GCF_000243295.1 Trichechus manatus latirostris | reverse complement strand
GTAAAAAATGTGAAACTGAATGAGGGCTGTTGTGTAGTTAACAGTGTAGTACCAATATCAATTTCTAGGTTTTGATATTTTACTAAAAATTATATAAGATGTCACCATTAGGAGAACCTGGGGTGAAGAGTATAAAAGGTTCTCTCTACGGACAGAAGGGAGGCAGGGTAGAAGGGAAGGAAAGGAAGCAGGGAAGGAGGGAAGGAAGGAAGGAAAAAGTAATTGTGCTACGTTAGCTAAAGTAAAGCACTCCAAGAGTGAATGGGATGGAATATCATAGCAGAGAAATGGAAATTAACAGTAAAACCAAAAGAAAAATTTTACAACTGAAAAAATACAGTATCTGAACTTTAAAAATCTTGGAATGGCTCAGAATGGAGATGACAAGGGAAAAAGACAGGAAACTGGAAGATGAATCAATAGAAATATTTGTATTTGAAGATTAAAGAGAAAAATATACTTTATAAATGAAGCGTTTGGGGACCTGTGAGATAATAGCAAAACTAACAAAATATATGTAGATTCCAATATGCATCCATATGCAAAAAATATAATTGAAGGACCACACACAATCTTAGACATTGTGAGATAAGGACCTTGGCATTATGTATTAACAAATGTTTTGCTTTCCAGTAACAATCTCTTTAAACGTGGATTATTTGAACCCAGAAGTCTTCATTCATAATTTGCTACTATTATTATCTATATAAAATAACTCATATTATAAGGTTATTGTAAAGGTTAAATAAGAGAACTGATTTGTAAAAGCTAAAGGGAAAGCATCATATTTTTATTTTTATTCTATTTCATATAGGTATAAACCACAGTCAATCACAAAATGTCAGACACAAGCTCATTCCACCGTGTTATATCTAGGATCTACGTTATAAAGAAGTACTGGTGGGAAAAATATGTAATTAATCAAAAATCAATTAAAATCAGTTTATGTTTTTTTGTTTCATTAATATCACCTAATTAGTTTTCCAGAGAAATAGAGGAGAGAGAAGAGTGAGTTTCTTGTCTTCGTCCATATGTAAAGTGAAACTTAAAGGCAAATTGTGATTTCAGTTCTTTTATGCCCAAATGTTTAAAAAGTACTGAAAAATACCTAAGTTTAGAACATAAGATTGCTAGCTCACTTTCTAAAGGAAGAATTTACTTTCCAAAAAAACAAACTTCGAGTAACACTTAATGAATTTTGCAGAAAAAGTGTCATATTACTTATAAATCGATTGGCAACATGAATCCTCTGTGAAAAGAAATAGTGTATGGTTGTCAGAGGAGGGAGACATGGCAAAGGAGACTGCCAAGGAGTCAGAGGAGAGGCAAGAGAAATGGAAGGAAATGTTTTAGAGAGCCCAACAAGATACTTTGAAGAATGGCTATGTAAATATTATGAATCAGTGGAAAGTTCTGTGAGTAAGTGAGGGCCATGATTGTGATTCAACAGTTGGGAGGCGTTGCTAAACATTTTCAGTGTGCTCAAAGGAATTTTAGTTGAACCACATTACCTAGTAATTGTAGAGTGCTGGTTTACCATCCTACTTTTTTGTTCTACTGAAACTGCCTTTCCTTACTTCTAAAACAGAGAGCCAAATTTATCTTCTAGATTCTTTTCCCTATCATATTTTAAGTTAAATTGTAAGAAAAGAAAATGTGATGTGTAAGAATCATTGGAGTAATATGAAGATAATGGAATAAAAAAGGACAAAACAACCAATAGCAAAGAGACTCAAAGAAGGATCACAAACAACTAGAATTTTTTTAAATTCTAGAATACAAAATATGACTGAGATGTCAGTACATAGCAGAGCAACTGCCAAGGGCCAGAAAACAGAAGAGGAAGTCAATTCTTCTGTAAGAATCCTTGACAAGCTCCAGATTTAGAAAAATCAAAGATAAATAAGAGTCAGAGTGAGAGGTAGAGTTGGAATATTTCCCCAGTACAACTCTCACCGTCATCCAGAAACTTGTATATCAGTCACAGCAAAACAAAAAAAAATCAATACTTCACCTGTAGAAGGATTGAATTACTCTAAAGAAAAAAAAAAAAATCTTCATAATCTGTTACTTAGGTGTTGTCCAAAAGAAAGAGTAGCTCTGTACCTTATCATCTTAAAGTGAAGTTCATCTTTTGTCAAGCCTAAACCAGCAACAGAGTATGTCCAATTTGGTTTTAAATGGCCTTATTATTAAGTATGAATTTGATTCCAAGTCTCACCTTCAGTTGGCAGAGTCAACCAGTACAGGAGATGGAAACTTATTCTTTAAGATGATGCTGGAGGACACAGCGAGGATACAGAAACCAGAACAGTTTAGTAGATTGTATAAAACCAACTTTGGAGTCAAATTCAT
>NW_004444644.1:14719-15825 GCF_000243295.1 Trichechus manatus latirostris | reverse complement strand
ACTTTTCAATCAGGATCACATTATAACTTCCCTATCCACTTCTCTCCTCTTTGTACTTCTCCCATCAGTTAACTCACTTTTCCCATCTTTCCATTGTGCTTTTCTAACGTACTATTTGTTCATCTTTCTTCATGATGCTAACAAGAACTCCTCTTGCCCACCCTGAGATGGGGGAAATTCTGATGTGAGAATGCATTGGCAGAACTCTTGTGGTGCCTGCTGTGCTCACACTGTCATTCTAAGAAAAACTCTTCTAAGCAAGACACTCCTTAAATAAATGCACTAAACACTTCCATGAAAAAGATGCCAATATTCTCTGCCTTGTCACTGAAACCTCAGCTGGTTGGTCCAGGAGCACTGTCATCCATTTTGCATAGTGGTTAGGAGTCTCCATTTTTCAGTTTAACAGTAGGAACTTTGTCATGTTATTGAACCCTCTGACCCTCAGATCTTTCTTTAATAGACTGAGAAGCACTGTTGCAGTGCTTTTGCTAGCACTCAGTTAAGTACCTACTCATTGGAAGCACTGAATGATTTGTAGCTATCCTTGCCCAGATGCTATATAAATATAACGTGGCAACCTGGTGGGTGATGATATTTATGAATACTAGCAGTCTGAAATAGTCCATGAAGAGCAATTCATTCATGAATTTAATACTTGCCCCCTTGGATATATACCATAAAATTATTTATCTAAGTAAATAAGTGATGTGTTTTTCTTATTTTCCTTTCTTTTTTAGCACGTATTTTGGAAGAGAAAAGTGAGTTCATTTTTTTACGTTAATAATCTCATGTCATTGTGGGTGGTCCTGCCTAGCAAGTTTATTTTTTTTTTCCCTGTGACATTAAAATGGAGTTTTTCATTTTTTTTTTTCAGGAAAACTTCAAGAGGAAATTGGTAATTTTATTCTACAGTTAAAATCTTTGCAAGATTGTATCATCCTATGGCAAACTCTCCTTAGTTCAATTCACCCTTTCCACTTAACTCCTTATTCCAGATAACTTTTGCATTTCTGTATTGTCTTTGTGGAAACCCTGGTGGAGTAGTGGTTAAGAGCTACAGCTGCTAACCAAAGGGTTGGCTGTTCAAATCCATCAGGAGCTCC
>NW_004444644.1:10247-14619 GCF_000243295.1 Trichechus manatus latirostris | reverse complement strand
GCAACGGGTTTGGTGTTTTATTTTTTGTTTTATTGTCTCTATATTGAAGTTACCAAGTTAAGAATATTTCCCTGCTTACCTTGATTATGTGTTTAAAATCAAAATATGTTTCAAGAGCATACGATTGAACTTCTTTTTATCTATGAGAATTAATTTTGGAAGGGAAGAAAGGCTTGACTACAGTGATGGCAATATGATGGGAAACTCCTCAGATAAATGCATATCTTTGCTTCTGCATCTTTGTCTCTTTGAGAGGCCCAGTCTTAAGTGTGCGTCTCCTTTCAGATGAGAGGAAGGCTCAATTCCAGATTGGTAAGTGACTCAGAAGTTCTTTCAGGCAATGAAATTCCACAAATAATAAGAGGCTCGATGTTTCTCTAAGCCTCATTCCCAAAAATGTTCAGGCAGAGTATACCATTGGCTATGTTCACTGTGAAGGACCATCAGTGGAAGAGAATATAGAAAAGATGTTGAACACTTTCTTTTACCTTATTTGGAATATCCTTTCATTGAGATCAAAAGAAAAAAATGAAATTATTTTAATAATTATTTCTTTAGCTTTCTCTTCATTGTCTCTTTTATTTGTTGATACTGTGGGTCTCACTCTTTCTCAATTCTTTATTCCATTACTCTGTTCTTCCTTCCTTTTTTGTTTTTCAGTCCTTTCATCCCCCATTCCTTTTTTCCTCCCTTTCACTTTTCCTTCCTTCCTTTATTGTTTTTTCTTCCCTCCTTCCTTCTTCTTTGCCTCCTTCCATCTTCCCACCTTCATTTCTTAAACTATCCATCTTTTCTGCGACCACTCCTTTCTTCTCTTTCTTTTTCTCCTCTTCCTTCTCTTGTTTGTCTTTTCTTCTGACTTATATTTCTCCACACATATACACAAACCCAAAGACTTTCAAGTTTAGGGAGACAATGGTCACACAGAGAGTTAAATATGCAACTGAATAGTGATAGAATATTAGTGCTGAGAAGAGAAGCTATAAAGAGTACCAGGAGAGGTGAATGATATTTCATCATTTGGTCCAATTGCAGGCTGGCAGAAAACATCATCGTACCCTGGTAAGTGACATTTTTCTGACCATTATTAACCTCCTCAGTTATACGATATGTAACTGAGACCCTAAATCCTGTAAACATCATTCTAAATAATGCATGAAAGAGAAGACGATATGCTATATATCATTTTTGTTCCCTAGAAACCTTAGTAAGAATCATAATTTAAAAATATTTTTCTTTTCATCTTTTTGTCACCTATGCCTCACAACACACTTAGAAGTTAATTAAAGCACATATTAACAAATTAAGAGAGAGTTTCTTTGCTCAGACAGTTGAATTTACCTTTTCTTTTTTCACTAATCCACGGCAAGTGCATTGAGGTCATGTAATTTTTCTGTCTGTCTAAGGAAGGGATAACTTCGTCTTGGGGAGCACCAGTACACTGTACCACAGAGAGCATAAGTTAGAGGAATTAATTCTTAGGGAAATGTTTAATAAGCAAATCAGTGGAAAATTAGGTCAGGCAAAAGGTACAAAAGAAATTTGGGACATCAGCAAAGGAAGCATTAGAAAGAATAAGTTACATCTTCTGCCAGGAAATTCAAATAAAAGGTCTCATGATGCACATTTATTTTTTTTTCCAGACTGGAGGAAAGAACTTTTCCAGGCTGGTGAGTTATTCCTTGATGGTGTAGAAGGGACTCTGCTTGTTATAGTCAAGCTCAACCTCAGGGGAAGTTGTTGGAGAAGGGCGGTGACAGACTCCACATGTGAACATATACATCTCCCACAGACCCAAATATAGCTCTCTAATATAGATATCTCTGTTTCCAGAGTCATTCTAAGCTTTTTAGAAATTAAACGAGTAATTATCTTTGCAGCAAATGTGAGTCTGGACCCAGACACAGCCCATCCTAACCTCAGCTTGTCTGAAGAGAGAAGATGTGTAACCTGGAGTGAGAAGCCTCAAGATCTACCTGATAAGCCACAGAGATTTAATTCACTTCCCTGTGTGCTGGGTCAGCAAGTCGGCACCTCAGGGAGGTGCTACTGGGAGGTGGAGGTTGGGAACAGTGGAGCCTGGGACCTAGGCATTTGTAGGGATAGTGTAATGAGGAAGGGGAGGGTTGTCTTAAAACCTGAGGATGGTTTCTGGGCCATCAGGTTTTATAAGAATGAGTACTGGGCACTGACCTCTCCAGAAACACAGCTTATTCTAAAAACTCCCCCTGCCAGAGTATGTATTTTCCTAGAATGTGAGGATAGATGTATCTCATTTTATAATATGACAGATAAATCCCACATTCATACCTTTAATCAGTGTCGCTTCTATGGGTCCTTAAGGCCTTTCTTCAGACTTTGGTCTGGTGATTCAGGTCACCTGACCATCTTGTCCAGTGACTGAAACAGCACAACCTGATGATAACGCTCACCGTGCCCAGTCCTGTCCTGGGAACATCATATACCCTGCCAGTCATGGAGGATAGATGCATCTAGTTGTGGGGTGAATTCTCCCATACCAGGAGCAAATTATTTTTCTCATTTTTTCCATGGCTTTTCCTACCTTTTTATCTCCCTCATAAATTGGCTCACAAAAGCTAGGTGCAGTGTTCGAAAGTGTGTGTTGCTTGCGGTATGTTTGTTTAATGTAAATATATATTTACATTAAATATGATATAGTATGTACTACAGTATAGTATATTTATTGTAGTAAATACATGTATCATATATATGCACTCACGTAATATAATCATATTATCATTGTAAATATACACAAAGAACTAGTGTCTGTGATTGTCTATATGGTGTAGAAAGTTCTTGAATATTGGACAAGGGTAGGAATTATGGGAGATTAACTTTTCATTTTGTATTCTCTTGTGCCTTTGGTTTTTATGCTGTGTTTATAAAGTGAGTATTCAGGAAAAAAATGTTTTAAATAAACACACAGTTGAAGTGTTCTCAATTGTCTACCCCACTGTGACATTCAGAGAAAGGTGAATCTTTACAAGCTTGCTCATCAGCTCTCTGTGCGTGAACTTAATCTACATTACAGACACATTTTTTACCATCTCCATTCTCTCCTGAGGTATTCAATCATTCCTGTCTTTTCTTACATTCACTTACGTTCTGAAAGTTTTTTTTTTAAATCTACATGCAGTAAAATTGATTTCTAACACATGTATAGATTCATGTCAACACTAGTACATTCAGGGTACATAACAGTTCCATTATCCAAATAAAATCCCTCCTAATCAAACCCGTTGGCTTCAACTCCATTCCGACTCATAGCGACTCTATAGGACAGAGTAAAACTGCCCATAGGGTTTTCAAGGAGCAGCCGGTGGAGTCTAACTGCTAACCTTTTTGGTTAACAGTCTTAGCACTTAACCACTGTGCCACCAGGGCTCCCTCCTGCTATCCCTTTATAGTCCAAACCAAAAACCAAACCCGTTGCCATTGAGTTGACTGTGACTTCACTCCATAGGATTTTCAAAGCTGTGACCTTTCAGAATCAGATTGCCAGGCCTTTCTTCCAAAGAGTTGCTGGGTGGGTTTGAACCACCAACCTTTCGATTACTGATTGAGCACTTAACTGTTTCTGCCACCCAGGGACTCCCTTTGTAGTCCAACCTTCTCCAAACCCCTAGCCTGACAATAATTGATCAGTTTTCTGTCTCTATAGTTTTGTTATTTTCCAGAGTGTCGTATACATGGAATTGCACAATTTGTAACCTTTTGATACTGGCTTCTTTCACTCAGCATAAGGCTTTTGATATTCATCCATATTAATATGGGTATTAATAATTTGCTGTCACTTTTTTCTGAGTATTATTCCATTGAATAGGTGTACTAAAGTTTGGTTATCCATTCACCTGCTGAAGAATATTTACGTTTTTTCCAGATTTGGGAAATCATGAATAAAGCTTCTATAAGACATTCATGTAAACATTTTTGTGTGAACAGCAGTTTTGAGTTCTCTATAGTGAATACCTAGGAATCAGATTACTGGATTATGTGGTAAGAGTAGGTTCAACTTTATTAAAAAACTGCCAAATTTTTCCGGAGTGGCTGTACCATTGTGCAGTCCCACTAATAATACTCCATATCCTCACCAAGAATAATTGCTCCTCACCCTCATCAAAATTTTTTATTTAAATTTCTCTACTGTGTTTCAATTTTAATTTCTCTAGTGGTCAATGATAATGAGCCTTATTTGCCATCCATATATTTTCTGGTCTGTTCAAGTGTCTGTTAAAATCCTTTGTCTATTTTTATTGGGTTGTTTGTTTTCTTATTGTTGGATTGTAAGATCTCTTTATATATTCTAGATACAAGTTCTTTCTCATACGTATAATGTGCAAGTGCATTTATT
>NW_004444644.1:6208-10124 GCF_000243295.1 Trichechus manatus latirostris | reverse complement strand
TCTGTCTCGTCTGTTCCATAAATGCATGCATCTATTCTTTCCACAACATCACTCTTTGCCTTCCCATATAGATTTTAAAATGAGTTTGTCTATATATATGAAAAATTCTGCTGAGATTTGATTGGACTTGTGTTAAATTTATAGGTCATCTTAAAGATATATTGTTTATATTAAGTCTTCCAATCCATGAATACAGTATGTTTCTCTATTTGCTTAGGCCTTTTTGATTTGTTCCACCAGAATTTTGTTATTTTCATTATTCAAATTTTGCACACTTCTTGTAAGATTTGAGCTGAAATATTTCATATCATGGAGATATTGTAGGTGGTATTCTTAAAAATATCAGTTTCCAATTTTTTATTTCGAAATTATAGAAATACAATTTTTTTTATTGTGCTTTAAGTGGAAGTTTACAATTCAAGTTAGTTTCGCATACAAAAATTTATACATACATTGTTTTGTAACCCTCCTTGCTCTCTCCATACTGTGACAGCACACTCTTCCTTTCCACCCCAGATTTCCTGTGTCCATTCAACCAGCTCCTCACCCTCTCTGCCTTCTCATCTCGCCTCTGGACAGGAGCTTCCCATTTAGTCTCATGTATCTACTTGAGCTAAGAAGTACATTCTTCATGAGTATCATTTTATATCCCATAGTCCAGTCTAATCTTTGTCTGAAGAGTTGGCCTCAGGAATGGTTTTAGTTTTGGGCTAACAGAGATCCCGGGGGCCATGTCTTCCAGGGTCCCTCCAATCTCAAAGTAACCATTAAGTCTGGGCTTTTTACTAGAATTTGACTTCTGCACCTCACTTTTTTCCTGCTCCATCAAGGACTCTCTTGTGTTCTGTGTCAGGCCAGTCATTGTGGTACCCAGGCACCATCTAGTTCTTCTGGTCTCAGGCTGATGAAATCTCTGGTTTATGTGGCCTTTTCTGTCTGTTGGGCTAATACTTTCCAACTCTATGGTGTTCTTCATTCTCCTTTACTCCAGGTGTGTTGGGACCAACTGATGCATCTTAGACGGCTTCTCGATAGTTTTTAAGACCCCAGACGCCACTCACCAAAGTGGGATGCAGAACATTTTCTTTAAAAACTTTGTTATACCAATTTGACCTAGATGTCCTCTTAAAGCATGGGTCCCCAGCCCCTGCCCCTGTTACTCTGTCCCTCAAAGTGTTTGGTTGTATTCAGGAAACTTCTTAGCTTTGGTTTAGTCCAGTTGTGCTGACTTCCCCTGTAGTATGTGCTGTCCTTCCCTTTACCGAAGATAATTCTTATCTACTTTCTAGTTAGTGAATACCCCTCTCCCTCCCTCCCACAATTGTTTTGGTGTTGTTGTTGTTGACTGTATCCTGCAACATTGAAAACTCCATTATTATTTCAAGGAGTTCTTTGTACATGTCCTCGGAATTTCTTTGCATATGTTATAAGTTATTAAGTTAATGAAGCCATACTGAAGTACAGTGAGTCCTAATCCTAATTCCTTCTAAGTGGTGTCTTATAAAAAAGAAAGACAGATATGGAAACGGTCCACACACAGGGGAAGACAGCCTGTGAGGATCTGTCCACAATCCAAGAACACCAGGAAACATCCAGGGCAACCAGAAGCTGAAAGAGACAAGAAAGGATCTTACCCTAGAGCCAACACAGAGAGAAGGCATAGCCCTGCCAACACCCTGAATCAGAACTTCTAGCCTTAGAAATGTGAGAGTATAAATAAATTTCTGTTGTTTAAAGCCACACACTTTGTCGTATTTTGTTATGGCAGCCCTAGGAAACTAAAACATACACCATATTAATAGAATAAAGAACAAAACTGCTTGATCATCTCAATAGACACAGTAAAAGCACTTGACAAAATCCAAAACCTTTCATGATGAAATCTTTCAACAAATTAGGAATAGAAGGAAACTTCCTCAACCTGATAAAAGACATCTATGAAAATTCCATAGCTGACATCATACTTAATAGTGAAAGACTGAAAGCTTCACCCCTAAGATCAAGAGCAAGATAAAGATGTCCACTCTCAGCACTTCCACTCAACACTGTACCAGAAGTCAATTAGGCAAGACCAAGAAATAAAAGGCATCAGATTGGAAGTCTCTATTCACAGATGGCATGATATTGTATAGAGAAAATCCTGAGGAATTAAAAAAAAAAAAAACTGCTAGAAATGAGTTCAACAAGCTGGCAGGATACAAGGTCAATATGTACAAATTAATGTATTTCTGTACACTAGCAGTGAACACCACTACCGATCTGTCAGTTTGTCATACTGTGGTAGTTTGTGTGTAGCTATGCTGCTGGAAGCTATGTGACAAGTATTCTAAATACCAGCAGGGTCACAATGGTGGATAGGTTTCAGCAGAGTTTCCAAACTAAGACAGACCAGGCAATCTACTTCCAAAAATTAGCCAATGAAAACCCTATGGATCACAACAGAATACTGTCTGATATAGTATTGGAAGATGAGCTCGCCTGGTTGGAAGACACTCAAAATATGCAGTGGCCCCAACAATGGAATCAAACATATCCAATGATCATGAATATGTCACAACATAGACATTTTGTTCTGTTGTACATGAAGTTGCCATGAGTCAAAATTTACTCAACTGCAACTAACAATGAAACATCTTAAAATGAAATTAACAAATCAATTCTGTTTACAATCATATATAAAAAAAGAACAAAATAGGAATAAATTTAATAAAAGAAATGCAAGATTTATACATGGAAAACTGCAAATCATCTTTGAAAAAACTTAAGACCTAAATAAATGGAAAAACATTCCATGTTCACAAATAAGAAGACTTAATGTTGTTAAGATGTTAACACTCCCCAAATTGATTTACAGATTCAATGCAATCCCTATCAAGTTCCCAGCTGGAATATTTGCAAAAATTGAAAAACTAATCCTAAAATTCATATGAAATTTCAATGAACTCAGAATAGCCAAAACAATCTCGAAAAAGAAGAATAAAGTTGGACGACTCACATTTCCAATTTCAAAATGTACTACAAAGCTGCAGTAATCAAGATAGTGTGGTATGGCAAAGCTACAGTAATCAAAATAGTGTGGTATATCATATAGAACAAAAGAATATAATTGATAGTCCATAAATAAACCCAGATATTTACAGTTAACTGATTTTTAACAAATGTATTAAGACCATCCAATGGGGAAAGAATAGCCTTTTCAACAAATGTTACTGGGACAACTGGATATCCACATGCGAAAGAGTAAATTTTGACCCTACTCCACATTATACGGAAAAATTAACTCACAATGGATCATAGAACTAAATATAAGAGCTGAAACTACAAAACTCTTACAAGAAAACATAGGAGTAAATGTTAATAACCTTGTTTTAGACAAAGGTTTCTTAGATGTTACACCAAGAAGTACTAGCAGCCAGAGAAAAAATAGATAAATTGAACATTAAAAAAATTAAACCACTAAATATTTAAAAAAAAATACCACTTTAATCTTCAAAAGATACCACAAAGGAAGTGAAAAGACAACAGACAGAATGGGATAAAATATCTGCATATTATATATCTCTCAATATACTTACACAGAACACTTACAATTCAACAATAAAAAGGAATTAAAACACAAGGAAGAACATACAGAGGATGATATATCTGAAGGAGACAAAGCTAGTGTCAAATTAGGAAAGGACAACCCGTTCTCTCTATCAAGTGAGGTTAGGATTTAAAGTGAAGGAGCTTTGAGTGATTGCCCAGAAATACCTTTATCATTATTGACCCTTTTGGCCTCCATAAACGGTTGATAATAGAGAACTTCCTTCTCTGCCCTAGTCAGCAGTGGTCAAAGTCCTCATCTAAGCAGCCTAGAATTATAGTAGGTATACTCTGCCACATGGGGTCTCTACAGCACCCAATAACAACAACA
>NW_004444644.1:3057-6047 GCF_000243295.1 Trichechus manatus latirostris | reverse complement strand
TAGGCTGACTGATGTGAAAAGCAGCACCTGGATGTCCTGACACATGTGAGTCACAGGAGCACGGCCATAATTTTTTTCAAGCTCATGAAATTCTCCAACATAGAGGGTAAGTTTGGACAGGAACTGGGCCTTCTTGTGTTCCTTGTCCGTGCAAGATCATTAAACTCTACTCATTAATCTGAGAGTAGTCACTACATGGCACAGTTCTGCATTTCTCAACTGCAAAGTTTTCTCGACCCACTTTTTCTCAAGTCTGCATGTTAAGTCCCTATATTATCCCACTACCCATGTCTGTCTCCCTCCATCCCTCAATCCTCCTTTCTATCCAGCAGGGACTTTTTTTTTTCCCCTGTCGGGTGAGAAGATTCTTAGTACCTTTTCCTCCCTTTGCCCTCTCTCCAGAACTCAATCCCTCATATAAAAATGAGAGAGATTTAACCTCTTCCTTGTATTCTTTAAGTATATATTTAATAATGTCTAAAATGAACTATGAAAACCATAATATTTACAAAGCAAAGCATAATATTTATAGTCCCGCAAGATTTAAAAACACAGTTCTCTTTCTCTCATACCAATGACCAATAAAAGCTTTATTTCTTTAAAAAAAAAAACACTTGTATCAATTAGTCTCGTGGCCTTTTTCATATCACCACTGTTCTGGCATTCTGTGAGGAAATGCATTACCCATAGAGTTGGTATAGAGTCTCATAAAGTGTTTGGGGACAAGCAGAGAATCATCCATGAAGTCTTTATGCAAGTGACCCCACTCTCATCAAATTATTGGCCCTGAGGCATGCACAGAGGGCAAAGGGAGAGCGGAAAAGTATTTTCATTTTTCCTGTACCATCACTTATATCTCCTGTGCACTTAGAATGAATTCACCCACAAGTCACATGAGTATCCATTCAGGAAGATTTCCTAAAGATCTGGAATCTTCTCTCACCTCTTTTAGCCTCCCATCACCTCCTCTAGCCCCACCCCCCCTCATTCAGGAAGAAAGATGAGAAGGAAAGCAGGCCTGGTATCAGGCAGGGCTTCCTTCACTCTCCTGAGCTGGTGCTGTCAGGTGAGATCATCTTGCTCAAACTTCACTCTGATTCAGGAGAGAAGTTTCACCCTTCATCGACCCTGTTCTCAGTTCCCCAGCACAGGCCTAGGTCAGACAGCATTCTTCCCATGTGTCCCCTGGGCGTGATAGGGAATCTCAGCTGTCCGTAGGAGAACTGATCAGAGTCATGAATCTTCAGTTTGTTTACAGAGAAGGAATAAAGAAAGCACTGTGTTTAGTCCATCTGGAGCCCCTGGGGGACACATACAGTTTGTGCTTGACCACTAACCTGAAGGTTGGTGGTTTGAACTCAACCAACAGAGCCACACAAGAAAGGTTTGGCAATCTGCTTCTGTAGAGATTATGGCAAGAACACCCTATGGAGCACTTCTACTCTGTAACACATGGGGTCACCATGAGTCAGGATTCACTCAACAGCAGTGGATTTGGTTGTTTGTGTTTAGTTTACATAGGAGCAATCAAAACATTTCTGGGATTCTGTTTTTCACATACGTCAAAATGACCGATTTATACAAGGTGATTTAAGCTACCTTCTAATCATGGTGCTACCTTTATTTTATTAAGTCACTTCTGAGAAACCCAGGGGCAAAAGTAAGTTTATAAATGGATAAAGTGATGGGTATGAAGTTTTTTGATACTAGAGTCCTGAATGGTGACATGAAAAGTTTTAGACAGGTTTTTAGTGTGTCTGTCAAGAAAGAATTTCCTCAATAGGGATCTAATCATCCCACTCTATCATTCCATCATTCACTGGTCACACTGAGCCTAACACATTGTATTAAAACCTGGGGATTCATGTTTGAAAAAGACTAAAGTTACAGTCTTCAGAATCAGGCAGGGTCCACAAATTTAACGTAGGAAGAATAGTTAAAGAAACAGAAGATATTTACTTGTGGAAAGGAAACCTTTGAAAGACATGGCAGTTTCTTCGGTTGGTTGGTTGTTTTTTCCCTCCAAATATACAAACTACTATCAATTTGGATGAGATGGTAAAGTAAATGGGTTAATCAGTGAGTAACTGACCCACAGACTTGGGATGTTCCAACCTCTACAACCTAGTGAGTCATTTCCTCAATATAAATCTCAATATACAGATATTTATCCACTTTACTGGTTTTGCTTCTCTAGAGAACCCAGCCTAAGACGTAGCTGTAGTTCATTCTTTTCTCTGTTGCATAGATTTCCATTGCATAAATGCACTGAAATTCATCAATTGTATTGTTGATGAACGTTTGAGTTATATCCAGTGTTTGACTCTTGTGAATAACACTGCCATGAACACTCTCATAAACGTATTTTCATAAGCATACGCAACAATTTCTGTTGTGTATTTCGCTGGGACTAAAATTTGTGGGTCTTGGCTGGGAAGTTAGCTTTAGTAGGTATTACCAAACACTTCAAAAATGACTATAATCATTTGTACTCTTACAGAAGGTGTATGAGAGTTTTCATTGCATGCAATTTTTAAAAACTCTTCAGTTGCTTTTTTACCAGTTATCACTGACAGCGTATGTTGTTACAGATGATTAACTTCACTCATCATGAACTTTAGTTTCTCTGTCAACCTGGGCTTCACTACTGTACCTATTGCTGCCTAACAAGTTATGCTGCAGTTTAAGACAGCAAACATTTAGTATCTCACACAGTCACTAAACATCATGAGTCTGGGAGAGACTAACTGCTTGGTTCTGGTTCGAGATCTCTTACGAGGTTGCAGGTAAGCAGCTGACTGGAGTCACAGTCATGTGAAGGCATTATCAGGGTGGAAAGATATGCTTCCAAGATGTCTTATTCATGTAGTTGTTGGCAGAAGGCCTCACACTTGTGCCATGGGGGCTTCCTCCTAGGACTGCTCGTGATCTGACAGGAGGCTTTCTGCAATGAGTGATCCGAGAGAGAGAATAAGAGAACAAGATAGAAG
>NW_004444644.1:0-2840 GCF_000243295.1 Trichechus manatus latirostris | reverse complement strand
GAGTTAAAGTGTTGGGATTGGGCATAGTTTATCACAGACCTAGGTTGTGATTTCCTCAGGTCAGCACTTGTAATCAGTATTGCATTATGTACGTCAACCAAACATTTTCTTTGTCACATGCAAACTTTACGCTTTGAAGGCTCTAGAGAGGGATCTGTGGACCATGAGGGCAGATGGACCTACATAAGCTCTGCCCTGATACTACCATGTGTAGAGTCAATGTCATGCACGCTGGTGATGAGAATCTGTTTGTTAAGGGTTGAACTATATCTCTATATTATAAAAGGCATCTAATACATGCCAGGTTAGAGTCCCTGATCTAAATCTACTTTCTTTTTCAAAGTTGCCAGCCGTAAAATGTACCTTGATGAGAAACACACCCAGTGCAAAAGTCCTTAACTGCCAGGACCTCACCCAGTGAAGGCTTATATCTGTTCCACTATCTCATTTGGTTCTTGCTCCCAAGAAGTGGAAAACTGATATTAAGCAAGACTCTGGAGTCATCTGTGTCCAAGATTTGTTCTCAAATGACCCTTAATAAATTGGAAAACATATTGACTCTCCACCAAAAAATGTGCTTAGTAGGTAAGCTGTGTTTAGGGTGGCCAGAATCAGGAGAAAAGGAAAAAAGTTGTGGAAAATAGAGGATATGTAAAGTCTTTGGCATCATGGAGAATAAAAAAATGAAACACTGACAAGTTGAAAGGTGATGTGATTTTCTTTTTAAGTGTGTTAAGGTTTAGGTCACGCACAGAAATCTTTCCTCTTTTGTAATAAAACTTATGGCAAGCCAGCGGGTTTATTTTTAACCACAGGGAGAGCTGCTTGTAATGACTTATGAAGAGAAAAAAGAAAAATAAATAAACTATGCCTATCTTGTTTATTGTCAAAGACTTGTACTATTTTTCAATTTGATATCAAGTCAGTATTTCTGACTTACCAGACCTACCAGCGTATCTGAGGATCTGAAGTTGAAAAGTATAGAAAACTTACAAGCAGTGCAGTTACCTGAATTTACACTAATTGCATTTTTCTCTTTTTGTGGCTGATGATAAGTAGTATTTTTCTAGCATGCTATATCTCTTGCATCAACCTTGGCCTTAGTTTCTTGGTTCTTGCTTCCGAACTTGAGTGGTTCAGAAAGTGTTTTATCAATTTACATAGTAACAGAACTCTCAAAAATTAGTTCATGAAAAAAAGCTTCAGCAAGTTAGAATGTGTTTGAACAAGTTATATCTGGACTTAGGACTGGGAGTATTTGCCACCCGAAGAATATTTTTCCTGCCTACAGAACTAATCAGGAAACGAAATTATAGATTAGGAAGTGATTGGTGAAACAAGAATTTGCATCATAAAGTCTTAATTATTTTCAAGGGATAAACTTATTAGACAATGACAATAACTGGGTCTGATAAGTCGTTTAGAATCAGAGTAACCTTTATTGATAAATATTTAAATTTTAGTCTTTCTCTTAGATGCTGCTTTATATTACAATGTATTCATTTGACTACAATAGCTTCCTAACTAAAAATTGTAAACATCCAGACAATTAAGGTTTTTTTTTTCTTTCTTCAAGAAGGAAGAACTTAGGAACAAGTAAGGACAGTCATTCCTTCAACACTCATTTATTGAGAGATATGCCAGGCACTGTTGTAAGTTTTGGAATATTGGGGCTAATAATATATATAAGGCTTCTGTGTTCTTATATTCTATTTCCTAGAGGGGTAAAGAGACAAAGAATAAACAAAGCAACAAATAAACATAATTATTTTAGAGAACAGTGAGTAATATGGAGAAAATAAAACAGACTAATGGAATAAAAGTAAACGGTAGCTGAATACATTAATTAGGGTGCTCAGGGAGACGCCTCTGAGGAAGTGACTTGAGCAAAGATCTGAATGTTCAATAGGTGGTAGCCTTGCAAGGGGCCTGGAGAAACAGAGTTCCCGGTTGAGGGAGCAGTTAATGCAATCATCAGTGTATGTTGTGCCAGTCTGTCGTGCTGGGTGCTGGCGAGTCGGTTCTGACTCATAGCAACCATACAACACAATGAAACACTGCCCAGTCCTGCGCCATCCTCACGATCGTTGCTATGCTTGAGCCTGTTGTTGCAGCCACTGTGTCAATCTATCTCTTTGAGGGTCTTCCTCTCTTTTGCTGACCCTCTACTTGACCAAGCATGATGTACTTCTCCAGGCACTGGTCCTTCCTGGTAACAAGTCCAAAGTATAGTGTCAGAACTGCACAATGAAAGAGACAGCAAAACTTTCAGGGAAATCTTTTTTTTTTTTTTTTCCTGGACAGAGGACAAGGGAAAAAGGCTACTTCAAAATAGAGTGCGGGGCATACCTCTATTTTTTTCTCCCTTTTTCTCCTCCAGGCCCTGCCCTGAAGCAGCCTCATTTACTAAAGGAGCTGCACTGGCACAGAAATGCTGCAGCAGGGCAGGCACCTAAAACCCAAGACAAAACCCTCCTCTCTACTCAGAAAAACCAGGGAAAGGAACTCTCCAAGATCCAAAGTGTAGAGGAAATCCTTGCTAATGTTTTTTATCTCCATTCTATTGCTGCTTCATCCCAAGGGTAGGTTCAGTTGTGTGGAACCGTGTGATAGAATGCAAGGCTGAAATCTCGGAGAACCCCAACTAAAGCACAGAGATCAAATATAACTCACAGTACGACTCTAAGCCTGTTCTCCAGGGTGTTTCATAGTTCAGGGGATATCAAAAGGACCCAGGTTCTCACAGTCTAAGGTTCTAAATGACCAGGATACAATCCAAATTTACCTGAGTTACACAAAGCTGAGAAAATCCGACCAATTCAAGGGAAAATAAAATCACC
>NW_004444643.1:11778-18750 GCF_000243295.1 Trichechus manatus latirostris | reverse complement strand
TTGTTGTTAGTGAGATAGTAAACATTATATTTTAATCTGTGCTTCAATTCCTTTTGAAATGAAATAAAAATTCTACAATGGAATCGTTCAGCTGAATGAAAGTTTTCTAAATTATATGTGCCCTCCTTTCGACTCTTATGCAGGGTTTAGATATTCATAAATATTCAAAAAGTCAGGTTTTCAAATCCAATATGACTGCAATCCATTTTAACTGTGAGAATTGAATTGTTTTTGCCCCTGTAGGTGAATAAGACAGACAAGCTAATTGCCTTTTTAACTTACAGATTTTCAGCAAGGAGATCTCATTATCATTTGCTTTCATGACTGAATTCCTCTCAAGTTTTGATGGAGAGTACAGCTTCTTTTATCATAAAATCATGAATCTTTTACCTTCACTATCTTCCTCTAAATTCCCATACAGAGTACTTGATAGAAGACTGATTCTGCTCATCACTGCTTCAAGTGATCCTTAGAATAACTCAGGCAAACAAGGGACATGCCACATTAGCATAACAGAATATTTGAAAAATCAATGACTATGCCTAGGTAGAAAATATTGTACCCCATAACCAAGATACTAGACATTTAGAAAGGCCATATAGAACATATTTAAACTCTCTTCATGAGTATAATTATACGTGACAAGTTTCTATTTGTCATATATAGACCCATTCAATTGCTTAAATGTCTTAAAACTGGTATAATAAAAATCATTCCCCTGGGAAAGTTTCCTGTTTGAAAACTTGGCTAGCGAGTCTGGAGAGAGTTAGACAAAAAAAAATCACACACACACACACACACACACACACATCACTTTCAATATCTAGTGGAGTAGGTGGTCTACAATGATACTAGGTGGGGTAGACTAGGGCAAACAGATTTTGAGAGGCAAAACGTTCAAGAAATAAGTTGCATACAGGAAAAGAACCAATAATATGTGTCCAAGGGATGGGAAGTTCCAAAAAAATGATAGGGATTATGAAAAAGACAGTAAAACCTACAAAAGCTGGAACCTGTGAAAGGCAGAAACCTGTCAGAGAAGAAACACTCAAAAATTTTCCACAAATAGAGACAAATAGAATATTGGTAAGACTGTACTTTGCCAAAGGTGGAAAACTTGTGAGACCCGGAAAAACAAGGATCCTATCAAGTTCCAGCTCTCACAGGTTTCACTGAATTTGCTTTATAATTTTGATTTGGAAGCAGTCCTGAATATATTTCATAGTTTTGAGTTACAGAAAATTAGCTGCTTTTTTTACACTATTGTCTGCATTTTTTCTTTGTATTTCTGAAAAAATCTTCAGTAGTATTACAGACGAGTCAGAATTGACTCAACAGCAACTAACAAAAACAGTAACATACATTGCTAGTATAAGTGTTTTATTTCAACTACTTTTACAAACTTATGATATGATCATTGTTCTTAGAATCTTTTCTTAATTGCAGTAAGTGCATCATGGGACCAGGAGATAGGTAGCCTAGGTATGCTTAAGCAGGGTAATGGACAAACATCAGTTTATTTGCTTACTTTTAAATGAGAATTATAAAATGATTACTACACCTAAGTTGTTAATAAGGATTCAGTAAGATAATGTTTCTACGTGTGCTATGTAAATGCTAAATTATTGTATGGATTTAATTTTTTATTATGATTCCGGAGAGGGTTTTATAGTTACAGTGGCTTTATTTTCAGAACAAAGCATTGCGTTTCATAGTCTCAAAAAATGTGTATTTAGTTACAAACCAAGGAGAATACTGGAATCCAAATTGTTTATCTAAGTCAGGCTTTATCTTCACATATAATATATTCTAAATATATGATGTTAGATGGCAAAAGTGGAAATAGGAAGGTCAGTCTGGAATAAATATGATGGTGCTATCCTAGGGAAGTTGTAGCGGAGATGTACAGAATGAGATGAACATAAGATTTATTTTGGAGGTTGAACAGAAAGGAGCTTGAAGAAAAGGAAGCATCATGAATCATTTTTTTGTAGTTATTTGTACCTGGGCGGGTACAATTTAGTCTGATGTGGGAGAATGTGATAACGTCTGATAGTCGTTTCTATGGTTGCTGTAGTGTTACGGTGCCGATGGGCGTGTGTGTGTGTGTGTGTGTGTGTGTAAGTGGTATGAATTTACAAGTCAATTTCGTCATGCTAATTTTGAGATTACCGTGAGACATAGAAGTATGGATGTCAAGCAACCTGATCAACACGGGTGTGAATGTCAAATGCAATGCCAAAATGTCTGGGCTAGAGGTGCTTTGGAACTGACTGGTATCATGGTAAATCAAGCCACTAGAAAGAATGAGATTACTCAGGGCAAAGTATAGAGAAAGAGAGGGTGGGAGGATGGGGGGTAGTGGTTTCTGTCAAATGCTTATAAAAGGTAGAAATACGTATATATAAAGTCAGGAATATTTCATTGTATTTAGCAAGAGTAAAATCCTTGGTGACCTGGTCTAGAGCAGTTTCAGAGTACTGGGTGTCAGAAAACCCTTAATGAAGTATATTAAGGAGACACTGTGTGGAAATGAAGATAGTGGGTATAGACCTCTCCTTGAATGTCTTCTGCCAGATGGAGTAGAGAAGGATGTTATAGGTGATACATACACACACACACACACATTTTTTAATGATTTTTATACATACGTGTGCATGCAGCAATGTGTGTACGTGTGCATGCATACTAACAGTTGCCATCGAATCGATTCCAACTCACGGTGACCATGTGTGTGTCAGAGAAGAACTGTGCTCCATAGTTTTCAGTGGCTGATTTTTCAGAAGTAGATTGCCAGGCCTTTCTTCTGAGGTGCCTGTGGGTGGACTGAAGTCTCCACCCTGTTGGTTAGAAGCAGAGCGTGTTAACTGTTTACACTACTTAGGGACTTCAAATCATTATAATATAGGTATTTTATTCTTGAATTTTCCAATAAAATAATGAAAACTTGGAAAACCCAAAGACAAGTAGCTAATCAAGAGCTAAGATTAATGTGGATAATTCTTGTAAAATATAAGTTTACTTGTGCTTCCATTCCATGAGTTTTTCTTCAAAAGGATAATAGACTATCACCCAGTTCGCTTAGTTATAAACATGCAGGAAAGACTGAATAACTTCAAAATACCACATTAATATGTAGTGACTAAAATTAGGAAAAAAAAAATCTAAGACACTGGAAGACTCAGTTTCCCTATCTATAAAATCAGAAAGATATAACCACCTAACAGTGACGCAGCATTAATGAAATAATGTCGTGGGTTTAAAACAGCTTCATAATTATAACACATCATAAAAAATTAAGTGATAGTACTTTTAGCTTTCATTCAATACACTACTGGTTTTGGCAAATTCTGGTTCACTTCACTCGTGAAATCCTCAGGTCCAAATTTTCTAAGGTTAAGTTTCTATTGTCTCTAAATCAAACACTTTGAAACTTTCAACAGTTGAATCATTAATCTTTCTTTGATTTTGATGCATGCTTTCTTTATTACAAACAGTGCAGCAAAACTTGCATGGCTTTACACACCAAGAATCTAGGAGAAAAATCATTCATTCATGGGAGATTTATTTACTTCTTCAGTAAATCACTTTATGAGTTTATTCAGTGGGGAGTTAGCTTAAATAGTACCATTTAGATTAAAAAAAAAAAAAAGTGAACAACTTCTTATTGTCCTGATCATCTTCAACCTCAGCATCATCAACTTTGCCCTCACCATTATTCTTGGCATTCGTTGACATGCTGACGCCCTGTTTTCTCTCTGCACAGTGCATTGGGAAGACACATTTCTTGCCCTGCAGCAAAAAAGATTGATGAGTGTGCTTGGATTATTCCAATTCTTCTTACACGTAGGTCCCTGGCTGGAGAAATGGTTTGCGTTCAGTGACACTGCCGTAGAAGAAAGGCCTGGCTGGGACCTTTAGGAAGGAAATCACCAGGCTTTCTTCCAAGGTACCTCTGAGTAGGTTCAAACGGCCAGCCTTCCAGTTAGTAGTCGAGCGCTTAACCATTTGCACCAACTAGGGGCTCAGCCATTGAAAAACCTATGGAACACAGTTCTACTCTGACACACGTGGGGTAGCCATGAGTTAGAATTCACTCACAAATTGTGTTGTTGTTTCTTACACTTCTTACACTTGAAATCCTTAGATCATTGAGAAACATTGAGCAATGTTTCTTTTGTAAATTTCTTTGGTTATTTCATCAACATTCATCTTGTGTACGTGCATGCAAATCCCTTCCTTATACATAGATTCACTAAGCTCTCCTTGTGGGCTTGAGGAAAAAAGATAGAGAAGAAACTCCCAGGAGTAAAATATTATGCTCCAGAGTCACAGCACCCTGTAACTAAAATAGCACAAGGACTCAACAATTGTCATATCCCAGTGGGAAAATCTTTTTTTCCTAGTAGGCACATTCTTGCAGCATATTTTCGAGTAAAAGGAAAAGGTGACAGAGTGAATCAGTACATAGGATAATGAATTCATCATGTGACATCAATAATCATTTGTGATATTCAAATTTCCTACTCTGATATTTACTGTTTCTCATACATTTCCATACTGAGAATCTTTCTCTCCAATGTCAAGAAAAACTATTTGTCACTAATATGTCAAATAATGAGTGTAGAGATAGGCTCTTTCATTTGATTTGATAAAGTGATTTTGGTGTTGGTTAGACTCTGATAACTTATCTGTATTACTGTTTTTGGCCAGATGTCAATGCCTCTCTTTCTTAAATGAACTTAATTATCAGTACAGAGAACAATGAATTCTGACTTCTTTATAGACAGATCAATATGACTAACAGTCAAATAAATACAGCTCATTATTTTAAACTTTGTATAACACTCAGGATGTTAAATCAATGGGATATCAGCTACCATCCAGTCAATTCTGACTCATGGCAACCCCATATGTGTCAGAGTAGAGCTATGCTCCACAAGGTTTTCAAAGGCTGATTTTTCAGAAGTAGATCGCCAGGCCTTTCTTCCCAGGTGCTTATAGGTAGACTTGAACCACTAACCTTTCAGTTAGCAATCAAGCACATTAACCATTTGTGCCACCCAGGGATTCCAATTAATGAGGAATGACCCTGACTATCCGCTATTGGTATAGGTTTCGATGCTGCTTTCCTAGGTCCCTGCATCTGCTCCTTTGTAAGATGACTTTTACTTAGAATTCAGAGATAATAAAGCACAGAGGTATTCAAGCCAAGTACAGAAATCCATCCGAGCTGTTTATGTGGGCAAAGATTACATTTTTTCATGGCAGCGGTTATTCTTTAGGAACATGTAAAACCATTATTTTCCTTCCAAGAGCGAGTGAGGGTTGCGTTAACTAGCCATGGAACTATCTGGATCAATTTCATGCCACTTGAAATGCAGGAGTTCAGAGATTCAAACCAAAACACATAGATTTTAGTGTTTTCCATTCATACTTTTATTGTTCAGAAGTGCATAAATCAGACATTTAAAGGTTTCAGAAGGCCTTCTGAACATCACGTGGCTCCTTCAAAAACACTGTTTCGATGATTTAGCTTCTCTGTTAGGAAACAACGCAGAAAAATATAGGCGACAATTTGCTTTCAACTGAGAATATTGTATATGAAAGGAAAAATGCCTGGTGAAAAGCATGTTTGTGTTTTTTTATTACTTAAGTAACATCTAGAAAAGGTTCGGCAATTTTGAAGTGACTGAAATATAGACACTGGTTTTCTATCCTGACATTACACTCCCTACTGAACAGAGTTCTCCCAACCCTGTGACTACTTAACTCACTAAAAATTTATATCAATAATTCAGAAATTCATTTCATAACACCATGATAAGCGTCTAAAAAAACCCATTGTAATTACTTAAGAATTAGAATGCTCCCAACCATGCTAAAAGTATTCCCCTATTTAAAGTAAATATTACTCTAGTATATCTGTACCAATACGTAAAATGGTACCAGAGTACGGTAAGAACTTTCGGATAGTAGCTAGTTTATTTAGAATACAATTGAATTTCAGGAAGGGAAAACTCAGTATGCTCACGATGTATGTGACCTTGGATTCCTAAGATCATTCCATACATACCAAGAAGTGAAGTAAATGAAGAAGTAGTCACACACCTATAAATTCTTATTCTATAAGTCTATATTCAAGTATATGATATTTAAATTTGAGGTATAGCAATTCAGATTTAGATTCATTACAAACTGTCTGCTCTACTCCCACTCTTTTCAGGTGGCCTCCTTTATTTATAAGTTTCTTCTCAGAAAGTCTTTGCTTTATGACCGTTACCTGAATTTCCCAGTGTATTTCAATGGGCATGAATTAACAATATAGTAAAAAGAAATGCTATAAGTGAGAAAAATAGCAAACAAACAGCATTCATTTATTCACGCTTTCAACAAATGTGGTTATGTATTAATAGACATGCATTATACTAGAAAATGGGGTTACAACAGCCAGTAACATGTATCTAGTCCCCACATATAGAGAGAATAGATAATAATTTGCTTTTAGCTGAGAG
Organism: Trichechus manatus latirostris; assembly: GCF_000243295.1. Taxonomy (NCBI): domain Eukaryota; kingdom Metazoa; phylum Chordata; class Mammalia; order Sirenia; family Trichechidae; genus Trichechus; species Trichechus manatus. The sequence continues at coordinate 12,235 of NW_004444643.1, read as the reverse complement.
AACATTTTATATGAATGTATGTTACTGATAAAGAAAGACATAGACGTCTTCATATTTTAGAAGAGGTGTCCTCTGAGTCAGTGTATACGTTGGCATATAAATTTTCAACCCTTTTGACCAAACTTATTATTTGGACGCTTCCATTCTTTGCTCTCCTGGATAAATGATCTGTGTTTTTCTTTGTTTTTTTGAAATGTACTTCTGTGTGACCTTAGTTATTTCCCTTCACCCTTATGAACTTCAGTTTTCTATTTTATTTTATTTTATTGTGCTTTCGGTGAAAGTTTACAGCTCAAGTTAATTTCTCACACAAAAATTTATACACATACTGTTATATGACACTAGTTGTAATCCCTATAAAGTGACAGCACACTCCCCCTTTCCACCTCAGGTTTCCTGTGTCCATCCAGTCAGCTCCTGTCCCTTCCTGCCTTCTCATCCTGCCTCTGAACAGAAG
>NW_004444643.1:8404-9661 GCF_000243295.1 Trichechus manatus latirostris | reverse complement strand
TTCTGCCAACTTCTGTTAAGGGTATTGATGGTAGATTTGATGGGAAAAACACATAAACACACCTTTATAATATTTTTCAGTCCACTGTGCATTTACGGAGCCCTGGTGGCATAGTGGTTAAGAGCTCAGGCTGCTAACCAAAAGGCTGGCAGTTCAAATCCACCAGCAGCTCTTTGGAAACCCTATGGGGCAGCTCTACTCTGTCCTATAGGGTTGCTATGAGTCAGAATTGACTTGATGGCAACTTTTTTTTTGTTTTTTTGGTGCATTTATAATCTGTACATGTTGTTGTATGTGTCCAGTTTCCTATTGCTGCTGTAACAAATTACTACACACTTAGTGGCTTAAAACAACAAAAATTTATTATTTCACAGTTTTGGTGATCTAAAGTCTGAAAGGGTTCTTATTGGGTTCAAATCAAAAGCTGCGTTCCTCCTGGAAGCTGTAGAGGAGACCCTGTTTCTTGCCTGTTTCAGTTTCTAGTCACTGCCCACATCCGACCTCTGCTTCTGTTGTCATATCTCTGTCTCTGACCCTCCTGCATCCCTTTTATAAAGACCTTTGTGATTACATGTGCCTACTTGGATCCCAAAACCAAATCTACTGCCGTCAAGTTGATTCTGACACATAGCGACCCCATAGGATTTCCATGGCTGAAAGTATCTACGGAAGCAGACTGCCACATCTTTCTCCTGTGGAGCCACTGGTGGTTTCAAACCACTGGTGTTTTGGTTAGCTGTCAAGCACCTTATCCATTCCACCACTAGGGCTCCTTGCTTATCTGGATAATTTTGGATAATTTCCCCATCTCAAGATCTTTATAACTTAATCTTCTCTGCAAATTCCCTTTTGTCATGTAAGATAACATATTTACATGTTCTAGGGATTGAATGATAGACATCATCAAGTAAGGAGGACATTATTCTTCCTATCCCAGTACTTAAGTTATAGCTCAAGCTAAAAAAAAAAAAGAATAGAATAAATAAATTCTATTTTTGTAAAAAATTAAGAAACAGGCTACAGAAACATGCTTAAGATAGTTTCAAGAATCAGACTATATCCCTTAAGTCAAAATAATTTGACTTAACTTGCCTTACTTTATATAGGGTAAATAAAAGAAAGGAGAAAAAAATTGAGTAGCGATGATTTACTAATTCTATTATTTTTTTTAAAGAAAACTTTACTTCCTATGACTAAAAACATGTAAACATAATTCTCACATATATCTTCTATTCTTCATAGTCACAGGACTAGTAT
>NW_004444643.1:5464-6791 GCF_000243295.1 Trichechus manatus latirostris | reverse complement strand
AAGCCAAAAACCCGTTGCTGTGGAGTCGATTCCAACTCATAGCAACCCTATAAGACAGAGTAGAACTGCCCTATAGGGTTTCCAAAGTTTTAAATCTTTACAGAAGCAGACTACCCAATCTTTCTCCCACAAAGAGGCTGGTGGGTTCAAACCGCCAACTTTTTGATTAACAGCAGAGCACATTAGCCCCTGTGAGATCAGGGCTCCTATACAGAGATACAGCCATATGTAAAATGTTGGTGGTTCCTATGGGGGAGAAAAGAGAGAGAGAGATGGCAAATCATACCATCTTTTCAAGACTACATCAAAAGTTCTCAAAGAAACATGACACACCACTTCTGCTTAATTGCATTGGTCATATCAAGTCACAACTGTGCCTAACTTCAAAGGGGTCAGAAGGCCAATGTCACTATATACCTAAGAGAGAAAAAACAAAACAAAACATTGCCATCAAGTCAATTCCGACTCATAGCGACTCTTATATGTAAGTATACTTAAGAGAGAGAGTGTAAAATCAAGATTAGATAATTTCAGGTCTGCTCATAATTTTAAGAATCTCATGTTATTTGCTTATTGATGAGATTGAAATTGCTTCACACTTTACATGCTCACATGCTTCTGTGTGTATAACTCCTCCTCATCTTCTTTCCCAAGACTTCAACCAACTAAAAGCAAACCAAACCTTTGCAGTTGAGTTGATTTTGACTCATAACCCTACAGGACAGAGTAGAAATGCCCCATAGGGTTTCCAAGGCTGTAAATCTTTGTGGGAACAGACTGCCACATCTTTCTCCCGCAGAGTGGCTGGTGGGTTTGAACTTCGACCTTTTAGTTAGCAGCCAAGTGCTTTAACCACTGCACCAACTAGATGTATCTAAAGTGTGTATTGTCCATCTCACATCCTCCTCACAGGTAATACTCATTCACGGTAACTGCTTCTTGCAATTGATTTTTTCTTTTGGTTGGTTTTATCAGACAAATTATAGATTTCATTTCATAAGATATTGCATTTTTTTTCCCTACCTTTCTCTTCTGGAAGTTTGCAGTTGATTCCTTTCTGGAGTTTTTTCTATTGGCCAATGTCTCCATTGACAGTGACTCATCTGAAAGGACTGTGCCAGGAAAGAGATAAATGGTGGCATAATTGCTAATGTTCAAAGGTGAAGATAGTCTACAGATGTGCCTTTCATTTCCCTTCCTGTCAGATCAATGCCTTCTGCTTTTTATTTTATCAAGGTATTGAGTAATCTCAGGAAACACATTCATTTTATGTAATCTCTATACTGACAGTGGTCTGAAAAACATAAAGGTGCATTTCTGTATTTTT
>NW_004444643.1:2707-3795 GCF_000243295.1 Trichechus manatus latirostris | reverse complement strand
TCTTTTATGAAATTAAATTACCTCATAACAGTTAGAATCCCCACACTTTTTTGGAAGGACATTTTGTTATTAACGAATCTTTCATATTTTGTTTTCACAGAAAGGCATGGAAAAGTTCAAAGCTAAGATGAAAATTATGAGAAAAAGGCCATATGAACCGGAATCAACTCAATGGCAACAGGCTTTTTTTTTAGGGGGTGGAGTAGGGTGGTGGGGGAGTGTTCTATGTAAGAGAGTAATGCGAATCCCCTCAGAAAAACTGTGGTTCAGAAAGTATTCTATTGATGTTTTATGTTTCTAAGCAAAGTACCATTGGTTTCATATAACTGATTTCTTTGAAAATAACTGAGGGTTATTTTGGGTTTTTTTTCTTGCAGTCTTGAAAGATGTTCTTTTTTTTTTTTGCTGTTACTATTGGGGAAGGAGGTAGTTTCCCACTCAACTCTTCACCATAGAATTAATGGAAAACAATGCGATCATTGTAAGTGTTATATATTTGTATCATAATTTCTTAAAATAATTTGAAATATGTAGTTCACTGATATTTTTATTGTGTAATGTGATAGCATAATAATTTATTAATATGGGTACATTCTATGATTCTCCATGGAATTCAGTAAAATGTTTCTAAGTCAAAGTTCTCACATCATTTTCTCTCTACAGCTACTTTGGTCTTTAAATAAATTTAGTGTCAATGAGGCAGTATTTTTCAAAATTAGTGATTTTTTTTATTATTTCATCTTTATTCTTTTTAATGTTGATCGATATTGAATTGACGTGATCTCAGATATTATAAAACCAACCCAAACCCTTTGCCATCTAGTCTATTTTGACTCACAGCAACCCTATAGGACAAAGTAGAATTGCCCCATAGGGTTTCCAAGGCTGTGAATCTTTACAGAAGCAGACTGCCACATTTTTCTCCCTCAGAGCCACTGGTGTGTTTGAACCAAATACTTTAAAGTATAAGCAGCCAAATACCTTAACCACTGGTCCACCAGGGCTACTTCAGATATTGCAAAACAAGTTCATTTGCAAGTCAGCTGCTCTATGACTTATTGGGAGAGGGTATGATGTGGTATTTAAAA
>NW_004444643.1:0-968 GCF_000243295.1 Trichechus manatus latirostris | reverse complement strand
GGCAAGATACAATAAAGCTAAAGTTTACATACATATAATATGTGCCTAGTGACATTCTTTCAATTCAAGAAAATAATTTGATTGTTCTTCCTATGAAAACAGAATCATGGAATGTAAACTTTTGAAAGATTTAAAGACAAGAAAAATCACCACCAAGACATTTTGCTGAAGGGGAATACCACAGAGATATTTAAGTGAGTTTTTATTCAATGTTTGAATTAATGATCTGGAAAGAGAGCCAACATATGTACAAACCTTAAACAGATTTAAAAAAAAAATTTACATCTATCCAAGTTAGGTGAAAAATAGACAAGCTGTGAGAAAGTTAAATAGCAAATGTATAAATAATTGCAACAATACAAAGAAGAATATGAAATAAACTAACATTCATGCACACAGAAATACAAAGAAAATCTCTTTAATTTTGTCGCTAATTGTATTAGCTTCTTATTGCTGCTATAACAAAATATCACAAATTTGGTGGCATAAAACAACAAAAATTTATTCTTTCTAAGTATTGTAGGGTAGACAACTGAAATCAAACCGTTAGCAGGGCCATACTTGCTCTGAAAGTTCTCAGAAAGTATCCTTCCTTGCCTCTCCCCTAGCTTTTTGTAGTTCCTGGCAATTCTTGGGGTTTCTTGGGTTGTAGTTTCCCCTCCCTAATCTCTGCCTCCAACATTATAAATTTTTCTTCCCTGCATGTTTGTTTGTGTGTTGTTTCCTCTTGTAAGAACACCAGGAGTTGGATTCCGGGATTACCCTAAATCCAGTATGAATTTATCTTAATTCAACTTACATGCAAAAATCCTGTTTACAGATAAGGTCACATTCTGAGAATTCTATGTAGACACAAAATGTAGGAGGACATTATTCAATTCATTACACTGATCATATCCTTTAAAAGAAGAAGGGAAGGAGCAACATTTTTTTTTTAAGTGTATTAAATGTTTTTTATTTATTTATTT
>NW_004444642.1:17638-18763 GCF_000243295.1 Trichechus manatus latirostris | reverse complement strand
ACTTCTCAGCTGCTGCTGCATGATGTATAATTTTGCACAGCATGTTACTTCTGTCTGGAGGAAGAGGAAATTATTGTTTTAAGATAGTCTGTTCTTCTCTCAGTAACTTGTCACCCTAGGTGAACACAGTTCACCGTAGGGAAGGCTGTGGATTTCCATTGACTGTCAACTCTTAATTATTCATGGTAAAGGGGACAGATGCAGCCTAGTAAATGAAATCCACAAATTATCTCCAAGCATCTTATTAAAACCTTTCTCAAGTTACCCTAAGCCCAAGTTTTAGCCAACATCATTGTCTCTCCCTTATTTATCTACCCGCTGCTGCAAGGGTAAGATGGGTCTCATGCATATCCTAGAAAATGATGCCACTACACAGTTATTTACAAATCTGTGTAGAAGGAAAAATGAATCCACAATCTGATACTGACATGGAAAAATTAAAGTCAGTTTTGTTGCTAATGTATGTAACAAAAGCTCTGCAAGAGAAATACAAAGATGATAAATGGTTGGTGGTTCCTATTGTGGTGGGCTGAATAATGGCCTCCAAAAGATGTTCGCATCCTAATCTCTGGAACCTGTGAATATGCTACCTTACATGGCAAAAGAGACTTTACAGATGTGATTAAGTTAAGGATCTTGAGATGGGGAGAGTATTATGGATGATCCAGACAGGCCCAATATAATCACAGGAGTCCTTATAAGAGGAAGGCAGGATGGTCAGAATTAGAGAGACAGCAATGTGACGATGGAAGCAGGGGTTGGAATGATGCAGGGCCACGAGCCAAGGAAGGCAAGTAGCCTCTTGTTGTTTGGTGCCATTGAATCAGCTCTGACTCTTGGTGACCCTGTGTACAACAGAATGAAATGCTGCTCGATCCTGCACCACCCTCACAATTGTTGCTATGTTTGAGCTCATTGTTGCAAACACTGTGTCAGTGTATCTCATTGAGGGTCTTCCTATTTGTAGCTGATGCTCTACTTTACCAAGCATAATGTCTTTGTCCAAGGACTGGTCCCTTCTGATAACATGTTCAAAGTATGTGGGACAAAATCTCGCCATCCTTGCTTTTAAGGGGCATTCTGGCTGTCCTTCTTCCAAGACAGATTTGTTTGTTCTTCTAGCAG
>NW_004444642.1:14562-16118 GCF_000243295.1 Trichechus manatus latirostris | reverse complement strand
CAGGGATTAGGACTTTAGTATATCTTTTTGGGGGGCACAATTCAATCCATGATATTGTTCCATAATCCATGAGCCCTGATACCACATACTACTTTCCTTGGTTTCGTTTTATCACAGGCTATGTGCTTATTGAGATTGTAAAGGGAACAAGAAGATGTGGTTATTCTGCCAACCTGCCCAGTGCTGAAAAGGCCAGATCTACCTATCCATATGGATACATTCAGCAAAGCAATTCAGAACAATTCCTTGCTTTCTGTTCAGACCTCTACATATTAGATCTCTTCCTTTCTAACAGAAAAGTTTTCAATAAACAATAGTTACTGTTACTGGGGTTGTTGATTGTGTGCCATCGAGTCGATTCCCACTCACAGCGAACCTATAGGACAGAGGAGAATTGGCCCATTGGGTTTCCTGGGCTATAAATCTTTATGGACAGGTCTTTTCCCCCTTGGAACGGCTGGCAGGTTCCAACCGTACCTTTAGGTTAGCAACTGAGCACTTAACCATTATGCCACCAGGATTCCCTAGAAAGAATATAGGCTATCCATTTGCTGACCAAAATGGGGGTGGGGGTGCAGCTATAGTAGCGGCTTCCAGATGTGGCAGAGGCAGTAGCATTTCTGTGGCCCATTTCCTAGTGTGGACATAGCATTCTTTCCTGGAGGCTCAAGCTAGAATCTGTTTCCTCAGCCCTTCAAAAATTCTGTGAACTGCCTATTGTTGTTGGGTGCCTCGAGTATATTTTGACTAATAGCAACCCCATGTGACGGAGTACAATGCCCTGTAGGTTTTTCTAGGTTTCAATCTTTGCAGAGGAGCCCTGGTGATGCAGTAGTTAAGAGCTTGGCTGCTAACCAAAAGGTTGGCAGTTTGAATCCACCAGCTGCTCCTTTGAAACCGTATGGGACAGTTCTACTCTGTCCTATAGGGTCTCTATGAGTTGGAATCAACTCAATGGCAATGGGTTTTTTTGAGTTCAATGTCTGCAGAAGCAGATTGCCAGGTCTTTTTCCCAAAGAGCAACTGGGTGGGTTTGAATCACCAGTCTTTCGGTTAGCAGACGAGGCTTAACCGTTGCACCACGACCAAAAAGAATTGGCTGATGTTCAACCATTTCAGGAGGTAGCATATGATCAGGAACCAATACTACTGGAAGAAGAAGTTCAAGCAGCACTGAAGGCATTGGTGAAAAACAAGGCTCCAGAAATTGTCAGAATAGCAATTGAGATGTTTCAACAAACGGATGCAATGCTGGAAGTGTTCACTTGTCTATGCCAAGAAATTTGCAAGACAGCTACCTGGCCAACTGACTGGAAAAAGTCCATGTTTATGCTTATTCTCAAGAAAGGTGATCGAATCGAATGTAGAAATTATAGAACAATATCATTAATATCACACGAAAGTAAAATTTTGCTGAAGATCATTCAAAAGCGGCCGTAGCAGTATATCGACAGGGAAATGATAGAAATTCAAGCCAGATTCAGAAGAGAATGTGGAACCAGGGATATCATTGCTGATGTCAGATGGATCCTGGCTGAAAGCAGAGAATACCAGAA
>NW_004444642.1:9999-12184 GCF_000243295.1 Trichechus manatus latirostris | reverse complement strand
AAGTCGAGCTGGATTCCTGTAATATTTGTCAATGGTGGCATGCAAATGAGAATAAGACTTCAGACTCTCTCCTCCGATTTATTAACTCTGCTTCACATCTGTTTCAAAACTTTGGTCATATTAGCTTTTTAAAATAATTAATTATTATTATTATTTACTTAAAGAAAATATGCTTAATCTCTTTAGGAGACCACAAGACTGCAGAAAATCTGAAGTATTTTTATTGACTGATTTTTTATATTTATGAGGGAAGAGGGTAGATTCTGTATAGAAAATGAGACATAAAAATGAGAAGTTACTTTAAGTCCACTCTGTCTCAAACCCCATTAAGAAAAAGAAAAACAATATATTTTCCACAAGCGTTGACTTATACCTTGCCAAAATGCCCTTTAGTTGCCTCTTTGCCCCAGCCTGCTTAGATTTCTGTACACTGCACAGAGCCTCCATCAGTCTCGATGATAGTCCTTGTCAGACTCGGTAATTCAGGACCACCCTTGCGTGGTTTGTTTCCCACCAACCAACTGTGGCTTTGTTGCTGCTTCCTACCTTACACCATCCTCGCAGATAAGGCCAGTCATCCCACTAGGCCTTGTCAGGTCTTGTCCAGTCCTCTCGCAGTAACATCCTTATCCTTCTTCCAATATCAATCTGAACTCAGCACTGCTAATCTAAAAGCATCTCCAAATTATCTGGTAACTGTCATCCCTTCCCTCACGTCCAGTGATTATCCCCACTGCTCTTCCTTTTAAGTCACTGGAGTTGGAAGATCGGCTCTGAATAGTTTCAGCTCTTCATAATTTCCTTCAGCCCCTAAACAGCTCCAAATCAAGACACATTAAACACAGGACTTTTTTCATGCAAGTGCAGATTCAAGACAAATCTCCTAGTTACCCTTTCTTACCAGATTGCCATCCCAGGCCCTTCCTTTATAAAAACCACAGAAACAAAAAACCGTTGTCTTTGAGTCCACTCCGACTCATGGCAACCCCATGTGTGTCAAAGCAGAACCGTGCTTCACAAGGCTTCAATGGCTGGTTTTCCGGAAGCGGTTGATGCCTCTGAGTAGATTCAAACCTCCAGTCTTTCGGTTAGCAGCCAAGTGCTAACCGTCATTACAGATATTCTAAATCCACCACTGAGTTATATGCAGTCTCCCAACTCCAGTGTTAGGCTAGTCTGCCCACACTCACCAAATTTAGTGATACTGATGTTTGGTCAGTGCACATGCACCAGGCTGCTTTTGGTAACAGATCACTATGTTGTGTGCCTTGTAGGGGTGGGGGTGGGAGTGTACGTGCAAAATAATCCTTGCACTTAAGTCCCTGACGTGCACTTCTGCAAAGGGGAATATTTTTATGTGGCTGTAGTCTGCTTTCCTTAGCCCTGTGCTATCATAAATGTTTCATTGCTGACTGTCATATTTAGAACCACACTTCCCCTCACATCTGTCAACTCTCACGCGTTCTGACTTAGGTCAAAACCAAAAAGTCAGTATAAGCAAGTGAAAAAACGCACAATTTGGAACTAACAGATTTAAGGTCACATTCTTGCTGTTCCACCTATAAACTGTGTGATATAGAGCTAATTATTTAAATTATTTTTCATTTCATTTTCCCAAATGTAAAAGTGATAATGAATGTCATGACTTAACTGACGTTTTGATGTGAGATTAAAATATAAGTGAGATAACAGACATAATACCTGCTGTGCTACCACTAAACACCCAAATACATAACCATATGTTATATTATGTTTCTGTATTAATAAGAAATCGGGTTTACTCTCATAGAGCTGGCATATGTCACTCCAATAACAAAAGCTTAGGAACATGAGATTAACCCAGATTTAAAACAGATGATACACATACAGATTTAATACGTGTAATACACTGGATCAGTGCATCAGTGAGTTAGGAAAATTCAACTTAGCAAATTTCTTCTGCTTTCAGAATATTTATTTCATGAATCCAAATTAATTGCATTTATTTTAAATGTCAATGTGCACAATGCCTGGGGTACAAGAAACTGACCACTTAAGATCAATAAATACCATATTGGCATTTATTAAAACAAAAAGTTTCCAAGAATAACATGGTTTCTTCAGCCACATTTAGACCTACGTGGCGTATCTTTTGGAGAGATTACTGTTTATCATACTATTTGATTTTCTACTGTGTCCTTTTTTT
>NW_004444642.1:2970-9364 GCF_000243295.1 Trichechus manatus latirostris | reverse complement strand
AAATCTATTTCTAGATATAACACTGTGACCAAACCACTCACTAACCCAGATATGATTTGCCTCTGCAGAGTTGAATTTGTAAAATTATTTCCTTCATGCTTAAATAGTGTCCTTAATAAGTGTTTTAAGTGCCTTGTATCTATATCAAATATCACAACTCAGATCCTGAATGAGCTGAGAACAGAATGTACATTTGTTTTGCTTGGCTGACCCAATATAGTTTTAATTGAATTAGTTGCCAATATATAACAGATTATTGTACATTTAAGAAAAACATCAATATTTCTACTTTTTAAAAAAATCAGAAGATGTAACAATACTGGGCCAGCTGTCCTGCCTGGCAGGAACTGGTCAGAATCGGGGCATGTTGTCCCATTTAAAGGGCATTTAAAGGCACAAAGGTCCTGAGTTCTTACCATTCCTTATTGTTTTCCTAAGAATGAGGGCAAGTTTCAGTTGCCACTTATCATTGCTCTCGCAGTAGTTTCCTTAGAGTCGAGCAATATGTCTCTGGACATCTGTTTCTATTATAAGTGGATGCTGGAAAGAGAGACTGAGGAAGAAAAATGGGCTGGATCATAATTCTTCATGGAAGTGAGAAGTACCCCAGATGACTCACCTATTTGCATCATTTCTAGGTCCCTATAGGTATTTCAGTTTGCAACTCTAGTTCTAAACCCTTAATGTTGTTGTTGTGTGCTATAGAGTCAATTCCAACTCATAACGACTCCATGTGACAGAGTGGAACTGCCCCTTAGAGTTTTCTAGGCTGCACTCTTATGGGAGTATATTGCCAGGTCTTTCTTGTGTGGGGCCGCTGGGTGGGTTTGAACTGCCAACCTTTCAGTTAACAGCTAAACACTTAACCGTTGTACCACCAGCGCTCCATAATGGAACACCTTGAATGAAACACCCTGACTGGAACACCACCGTTTCACTCCCTTACTGATCCATCATTTTCTCCACATGGAAGATTGCCTGTGCCACCTGGGATCTTTTCCCAACTAAATGTTTTGTATTTGGTTGCAGTCTTACCAAGTATCAACTTCTTTAACCAGATCTTTCAGAACTTTAATATAAATATTAGAAAAAAATTTGTACTGCTAGGAAAGCAGAGGCATATTATGAAGTAGCTAATTACTCTTAAAACCATCTACTATCTAACTAACTTGTGATATGTGTACAAGCTGGGTGTCTTTGGTTCCAAACAATACCAACAAACCCCGGGTAATTAACCAAAAGTGAATTCATTAGAAAGATATGAGATATTGCCACAATCAGTGAGAGGGCTGGAGAGCCAGGCTGGGCAGGGTGGGAAAAGGTTCAGCTCAGGAAAGCTGGGTGGTAGGAGACAAGCGACAGATTTGTCAACAGGATGTTGATGGCCAGTAACAGTTCTACTCCTCCATCCACTGGCTCAAGACTCAAAGTCCAGATGTCCCAGTTGGCCTAGAGTGAATGGTACTTGTCCCTAGAAGAGGGCAGTGCATCTTGATTGACAGTCTCACCAAGACTACAAACGATGGAGGGAACATAATTCACTAAAAGACTGTCCAGATGCCTGTAACCAGAAGAAAAAGAGAATGTTTGCCACAAAGGCAAATGCCCACTACGGGATATGTTCACCATAATCTAGCAGATGATTCTTAATGGCATTAAATGCTGCCATGTTTTTGATTTAAAAAATAATAATAATTGGACTCACTTTGTGATTTTGAACATTCGCTGTTGATTGCCTTTCATGGATACAGAGCCATTTGCTGTCAGCCTGACTCCTTATAAGAAGGGTCCAAGGTCCTCGTATGAATAGAAAGGCCTCAGTGTAGTATTTCAATTGCAGAGAAAATTTAAAGTAACAAATCCTTAGACTTTGAACAAAGTAGAAAGTCCAGTTAAACTACTATAAGGTAAAGAAATGGATTTAAATATTAAAACATATTTGAGAGTTTTCCCCAATGTTAATGGCCCTCTTTACCATCACTCTCAGCTATATAAAACCTACTGATCCATGGTGGTGCCTCGGGATAGAACACTCATTTTTCCCTCAGGATTTTCTGGGCTAACTAAGGATGTCCTGTATTCTTGTTTTGATCTGTGCAGCTTCAGCTTTCCACAGGTTGTCAGAAACCAGTAAGAGTGCTTTGCAGACAGCTTCCAGGGGCCATTCATAGCTCAGGAGATTTAAAAAATGGTATCAGAGGATATACAAAGCTTGTGACTATACAGACTGCTACAAAGATTTGTTAAAAGCAGAGAAATTATTTATGCTGGAGGGATTTGGGCTGATGAATTCAAAACTGAGTTGAATTTAGTACATACTATGAAGAACCCCTGTTCCTTAATGTAATCCAAAAGACTTAAAAAAGCAAAAACAAAAACAAAAAAACAGTAAACTGGAAATATCCAATGTACACCGTGGATCTGTCAGGGAAAGATGAAGCGATCTCTAAACTGATTTTCAGGTACGTGTGAGTTGGGGGTGGGAGGGGGACTGGTAGTTTTAGGAATGAGGAAATATATTGAGCAGGACCTGGCTATAAATTCAAGCAGTTTCTCCAAGCTGGGAGATGGGAGAGGCAAGGAAGATTTAGTTACAAGAGCAAAACGGTGGTGGGGGTTGGTGGTCGGACTTTTCAATAAAGTTCCCTTCTTATCCTGCCCTGTGCTCACAACCTCATCTTTCTCTCTTCATCCGTCTTTCTACCATACTTCCTGTATGATGTGCCCCCACAATCAACCATCTTTACATTTCAAAAGCGAAACACCAAGAAATTTAATATATGAATTTCAACATCTAAATTTTCTATAGGCTTAATGTATAATAAGTATAATTACACTGCAAATTGTTTTCTACTTTTTTGACTGTCCACCCCAATTCTTTGCCTCCCACATGGCTTCTTCCTTGCTTTGTGTCCCTATTCTCTCTTGTTCTGATCCCTTACCCTTATCTCTACTCCTGTTTCTTGAGTGAAGAGAGATGGAGAGGAAGTAGCAGAGGAGAGAGTGAAAGACAGCTGAGTGAAAATAAAAATGTTTAATGCAGAACCCATATAGGATTTATCTTTTGTCCATTTTGATGTCTCTTTGATTTTAAAAATAAAGCACTCTGAATAAAGTGTTTTAATTCCTTCAGGAGAAGACCTAGGTTATGTGAGCCCTAAAGTTTATTCAATTTGAAGGGATCACTTTATCAAAAAGAATATAAAACTATGAATACAAACTAGAGCTCAAAACTGAATATTTAGCTGACTTCCTCCTCCAGTGCAGATGGAGAACAACCAGAAGAATCCTCCCCTATCATGGTAAAAACAGCAGTGACAACACTAACAAAATGAACATATGAACATTAGCCTTTTCTAAGGGACTAACGAAGAATGTAGACACAGTAAAGCCTTGATGAACTGAATTCCAGAAAAAAAAAAAAAAAGTGCCTCTTAGTTGAACAGAGCACCATAGCAACTTCTCTACCTGAGGGAAGGTTCCTGGACTGAATGTGAGTGGGTGGAGGTGTGCATCTGCTATCAATTGAGAGACTCTGCAGGGACAAAGCAAACAGCTGAGTTTTACATGACACTGAGGATGGTATGATTTGAATCTGGAAGAGCCCAAACAAAAGGCAAATTGCTCAGCCAAATAAGCTTCCCTCCATCTGACTTCTGCCAAAGGAGCATCCATGTGGCCTAAGGGGACGATAAGCAGAGAGAAATCACATATTCTTGCATGCTTAGATTCCAGGGCACTGCAGGAGAAAGATGTGGCAGTTTGCTTCCATAGAGATTTACAGCCTTGGAAACCCTATGGGGTCGCTATGAGTCAGAATCGACTAGATGGCAATAGGTTTGTTTTTTTTTTTTTGGTGGCCAACACTGAATCCAAAAGTGAACCAAAAATATCTTAAACTGCAGCCCAACACTCTCCCAGCTCAAATATTGACAAGATCAAAAAGGCACTGGTGATGCTGAAAAACTGGGGTCAGGCTAATCACAGGTGAACTTAATATAACTAAAGCTGTAGTCTAGCATGAGTTCAACTTGACACTAGAAAGGATCTGAAAGTCAGCACTCTCACTTTAACTGCCATATAGAGGAAATCGCTTACACTCTCTGGCAAGGAAGCAAAACAAATTAAAAATTTTATATTGGTATTTTACACACAGTATCCAGAATACAATAAACAGAAGATGTGACAATATGCTCCATTACTAAGAGAGAAGAGTCAATGTAAACAGAATTAGAAAGGCCTCAGATATTGGAATTAGCAGACCCAGAACTTGAAAACTATGTTAAGACATTTACAGAAAACATGGATAAAATTGTCAAAAACATGAGGTATTTGGGGAAAGAAGTGGAAATTATGGAAAAAATAATCAAATAAAAATTACATAATTGAATATTACAATATCTAAAATAAAAAATTACTGAATGGATGTTAAAGCAAATTAGACAGATGCTGTAAAATAAAGAACCAGTGAACTTTCAGACAGAACACATCTAAGCTGAAGTACACAGTAAAAAAAAGGTATAAAAAAATGAACAGAGTATCTATAATTTCTACGACAATATCTAGCTATCTAACGTGTGTATTTGGAATCCCAAAAGAAGAAGAAGGAAAGAATAAGGCAGAAAGCATGTTTTAGAAATAGTGATCAAAATTTTTAAGAATTTGATGAGAAGTATCAGCCCACAGATCCAAAGGCTTAACAAAGCTGACGTAGAATAAATATAAAGAAAACCACATTTAGTCACATCACAGTCAAGTTGCTGAAGGCAAAGAGAAAAAAATCGAAAAGCGGCCAAAGAGTGGTGGTGGTGGGGTGGGCAAAAAAGAGACATATAAAGAGAAACAAGTGTAAGAATGATGGGTAACTTCTCATCCGAAACACTGCAAGCCAGAAAACAGGGCATAACTGATTAAACCAAATGTTGGTGATGATATGAATCAAGTGAAACTTTTATACCTTGCTGGGGAGTTGTAAAATGATGGAACAATGGAAAATCTTCAACCTTTTTCTTATATAATTAAACTTGCATCTATCCATGACACATATATTATACCTAGGTATCTACCCAGATAAATGAAAATATTTGTCTACAAAAGGCCTTGTATAGAATATCTATTGCCAAAACTGGAATTAACCATCAACAGGGGAATGGATACATAAACCGGTATAATCATACAGTGAATAGCACTTGGCAAGAAAAAGGAATGAGCTACTGTTATGGATAATAATATGAATGAATCTGAAAAGCATTATGTTGAATTAAAGGAGCCAGACCCCAAAAAGCATGTACTATATAAATCCATTTATTTGAAATTCTAAATAGGAAAAATTAATCTATAGTAATAGAAATCAGAATAAAAATTGCTTGGAAAGTGGTATGAGGGAACTTTCTGGGTTACTGAAATATTCTATACGATCACGGTGTGCTACACTGGTATATTGTACCTCTTTAATCCATTGATTTCACTATCTAGAAACTCTACTTCATTAAAAAATCAGGACCTAAAAAAGTAAGAGAACACTGCCAAGAATTTTCTGATGACTCTTTTGAAATTTAGACAAAACAAATTCTAAATGTAATTTCAATTACTAAAATTAACCCAAGAAGAAATAAAGAGACTGAATAAACTACTACTATGAAATAGTTACAAGGAGCACCGATAAAACATCTTCTAATAAATTTTTCTCTCTCCTTTCACCAAGTTTTTCTCTCTCCTCACCTCTTGACTTTGGATTTGGCCATGTTTGGAGCCCTGTTGGCACAATGGTTAAGAGCCTGGCTGCTAACCAAAAGGTCACCAGTTTGGATCCACCAGCCGCACCTTGGAAACCCTATGGGGCAGTTCTACTCTGTCATATAAGGTCACTATGCGTAGGAATCAACTCAATGGCAACAGGTTTGGTTTTTTGGTTTTTGATGGTCTCTTTGATGTGTCAGCTTGGCTAGACCACAGTCCCCAGTTATCCAACAAATCACTAATCTAGGTATTGCTAGGAAAGTATTTTGTAGATGTGATTAAAGTCCACAATCACTTAATTTTAAGTAAGGGAGATTATCCTAGATAACATGTGTAGGCCTGATTCAATCAGTTGAAAGGTCTCAAGAGCAGAACTGAGGCTTTCTTGAAGAAGAAGAAATTCCACCTAGGGACTTCAGCTTTAATCAGCCAGGGGGTTCCAGCCTGCCCTTCCTGATGACCGCCCTATGGATTTTACACTTGCCTGGCAAGACCCCACAATTGTGTAAGTTAAATTTTTGTTTTATATATATATATAATTCTGTTGCTGTTGAGTAGATTCCAACTAATAGCAACCCTATAGGACAGAATAGAACTGCCCCATAGGGTTTCCAAGGAGTGGCTGGTGGATTTGAATCGCTGACTTTCTGGTTAG
>NW_004444642.1:0-1778 GCF_000243295.1 Trichechus manatus latirostris | reverse complement strand
TATCCATTCATGTAGGCTAAACCAAAAAACCAAACCCGTTGCCATCGAGTTGATTCTGACTCATGGTGGCCCTACAGGACAGAGTAGAACTTCCCCATAGGGTTTCCAAGGAGCACCTGGTGGATTCAAACTGCTGACCTTTTGGTTAGCAGCCATAGCTCTTAACCACTATGCCACCAGGGTTTCCACATGTAGGCTAGGCTGACAAAAATCATGTGCATGAGGCTTTTTGTGGTGTAGGACAGAGATAGATAATGAGAAGAGAAGAGAGCAGGCCGGAGGGTGAGACCAGTATCTGCTTTTCCAGTTCCACCAAGTTCCAGCATGGTTGTTGCTATTGTTAGCTGCTGTCAAGTTGGCCCGGCTATGGTGGCACCACATGTTACAGAGTAGAATTGTTTTATAGGGTTTTCTTGGCTATAATCTTTACAGAAGCATTTCACTAGGCCTTTCTTCTGAGGGGAGTCCTGGTGGTTTAGTGGTTAAGAGCTCGGCTGCTAAGCAAAAGGTTGGCAGCTCGAATCTACCAGTTGATCCTTGGAAATCCTATGGGACAGTCCTACTCTGTTCTAGAGGGTTGCTATGAGTCAGAATTGACTCTCGGCAATAGGTTTGGGGTTTTTTTTTTTTTTTTGGTTCTTCTGAGAAGCCACTGGGTGGGTTCAAACCACTAACCTTTAGGTTAGTAGCTGATCACAAACTATTTGTGCAGGCTAATTCTATATTCGATCCTGGACTTCCAGTTCATTTTGAAGGTATAGTTTTCGAAGTAAAAGAATACAGCATATTTTACTTACTAGCTAACTAGCTTGATTTTTATCAGGGAACTGCCAGAAATTCAAGCCGGATTCAGAAGAGGACATGGAATGAGGGATATCATTGCTGACGACAGATGGATTTGGCTAAAAGCAGAGACTACCAGAAAGATGTTTACCTGTGTTTTATTGGCTATGCAAAGGCATTCAATTGTGTGGATCATAACAAATTATGGATAACATTACAAAGAATAGGAATTCCAGAACACTTAACGGTGTTCATAAGGAACCTGTACATAGACTAAGAAGCAATTGTTTGAACAGAACAAGGGGATACTGCGTGGCTTAAAATCTGGAAGGTGTGCATCAGGGTTGTATCCCTTCACCATACTTATTCAATCGGTACACTGAGCAAATAATCCAAGAAGCTTGACTATATGAAGAAGAACGGGGCATATGGATTGGAGGAAGACTCATTAACAACCTACAATATGCAGGTGACAAAACCTTGCTTGCTGAAAGTGAAGAGGACTTGAAGCACTTACTGATGAAGATCAAAGGCTACAGTCTTCAGAATGGATTACATCTCAACATAAAGGAAACAAAAATCCTCACAACTGGACCAAAAAGTAACATCATGATAAGTGGAGAAAAGATTGAGTTGTCAAGGATTTCATTTTACTTGGATCCATGATCAACGTCCATGGAAGCAGCGGTCAAGAAATCAAAAGACGCATTGCACTGGGCAAATCTGCTGCAAAAGACCTCTTCAAAGTGTTAGAAAACAAAGATGTCACTTTAAGGACTAAGGTGATCCTGACCCAAGCCATGATATTTTCAATTGCCTTATATGCACACTAAAACTGGACAATGAATAAAGAAGACCGAAGAAGAATTGATGCCTTTGAATTATAGTGTTGGTGAAGAATATTGAATATACCATAGACTGCCAGAAGAATGAACAAGTCTGTCTTGGAAGAAATAAGCCAGAGTGCTCCTTGGAAGTGAAGATGGCAAGACTTC
>NW_004444641.1:16059-18775 GCF_000243295.1 Trichechus manatus latirostris | reverse complement strand
GGACAAGTACAATCTAGTGGCCTCCAACAATAATTTCGGCTACCCTGAAGGTTTTTTTGTTGTTGTTGTTCTGTTTTCATCCTTATTGTTATTAGAAAACAAGATGTGTGTAATCTGACAATATTAAAAAAACTAACAATTGTTTCTGATTTAAAAATTTTTCCAGCACATAATTTCAGGTACTGTTTTTTTTTTTGTTGTTGTTTTATTTGTTTTTCCCCAAAGCCTAGCTCCGTGGGACCATAGTAATTAAAGTACCTGAGAAATACATGAGTCTGTCCTGTTTGAATCTTGTGAGCATCGATTACGTAACTGATCTTGACTCCCTCTTTGCGCTGGCTACTAGAAAACTCAGGGCTATATTTGAGGCTTACCTCTACTAAATAAGGGGCCCTGGTGGCTCAGTGGTTAAGCATTAGGCTGCTAACTGAAAGGTCAGCAGTTTGAATCCATCAGCTTCTCCTTGGAAATCCTATGGGGCATTTCTACTCTGTCCTATAGGGTCACTATGAGTTGGAATTGACTCAACAGCAATGGGTTTTCTAGTAAAGATGCAAGAATTTGATATACTTTTGATTTATTTACCTCAGTCCTAGCTTCATCTTACTTTTCCTACTTTGCTTTTCCTTTTGTTCTGTTTTTCTCATCAGATTAATGTTAACATTGTGTTTTAATGTGTCTTAAAGTTGCCTTAAATTCTTCCTGGAATAAAAAGGATGGCTGCAGAAGAATTCATTTTAAGATTGCTTAGCAGATTCCTACATCTATCCTCCAGACTTCAAATTCATAAAAATATCTAAAGACTGTCTCTTATTCTTGCCATGTATATATGTTCACTGTATACCACAGAAACCTTTATTCCCACATTCTTTTCAAATATGTAGCTTATCTGGGAAAAACACCTTTGTGCAGCTGTGATGAAGAAGTTTCTTCAGATTTTCCCTTCTTGGGACATCTAAAACCTTTTCCATTGACTTTCTCATGTTGATGGAGTAAAATTTCTACTTGATTCTTATTTTCCAGGAGCACATCTCCAAAGCAAAAGGATGAAGAAACAATAGACTTGATTTTTTTTTTTTTTTGTAAAGCAAGTAACCGCAGGTTGAGTAAAATTCTATTTTGCAAAGTTCCTCCATCTTATTGCCTCATTCTCAGGACCCATTTAGTACTTGGAAAAATTCATAACCTGGCAAAATAAAAGCATTCATACTCCTCCAGGCTGTAAGCCAAATCAAACCATTCTTTTTAATTACAGGTGAATAATAACACCCTTAAATTTCTTACAAATAACGTCAGCCTCCTTTTGCTTTTTGAATGATGGAAGGTGATGAATGAAGAACTTTTAATTCAGCGCAGCTGGATGTCTTGTTGCACTTCCTCTCAAAGGGAGCTGGGCAGATCTGACCTGTTTTGTCAGATGTGCTGAAAACAAACTGCGTGACTGGAGGTGGAAACAGCCTTCAAACAGAAGACATTTACGTGATTGAGTACCTTGTCAGGACAGCAGCTGTGGCAGTCAGTGTACCAGGTGGAAGATATGCCATTTGCTGGAGTGATGTGTGTGTGTGTGTGTACAAGTGTGTTTTGATTTGATTGCTCTCCAAAGACTAAAGAAGTCCACTCCAGTCAACCTGTGGAGCCGGCATGAAAGTGACGTTAGTATGGCTGCCAATTTTGAATCTGCCCTGCAACATGGAGGGCTTACTGCCTTGTCCTCAAGTCTTTCTTCCAGTATGGGTTCCAGTAGGCCTAGTAATCCAGGACTTCCTTAAGCAAATCAGAAGGTCTGTGAGCTGCAGGCCTCGGTGACATTCGGATAAAGGAATTGACTTGCCACAGGTTACAGCTAAACCAGCTAATTCTAAGAATGAACGAACTCCTTGCTTTTCCCTAGGAAGATAGTCAGAGAATGTAGTGGCCTCTCTTCACCCATTTCCCGTCCTCATTGCAGGGTTAATTGAAAGGAGTGATCTGTGAGAGAGAGAGTGCATCTGAGCCTTATCTTAGTCACACGGACAAATGTGGATAATGTACAATTTTAAAAATCGAAATGCAACTAAAATAATACCAAGATCTTTTTTTTTTTTTTTGATTAGTAGTTGTTAGTTACCTTTGAGTCAGCTCTGGCTTATGGTGATCTTGTATAAAATAGAATGACATGTTGTTCAGTCCTGTGCTGTTTTCGTGATCATTGGTATGTTTGAGTGTATTGTTAAGGCTATTGTGTCAATCCTTCTTCTTGAGGGTTTCCTTCCTTTTTGATGACCTGTTTTACCAAACATGATGTCCTTTTCTAGCAATTTGTCTTTCCTGAAAATGTGTCCAAAGGAAGTAGGCTCAAGTCTTGCCATCCTCTCTTCTAAAGAGCATTCTAGTTATATCTAAGATTGATTTGTGCATTCTTCTGGCAGTCTGTGGTATGTTCAATATTTTTTAACATCACAATTCAGATGCATCAATTCTTATTCTGTCTTCCTTTTTCATTGTTCAGTTTTTGCATGCGTATGAAGTAATTGTAAAGATCATGGCTTGAATCAGGGGCACGAAAGTCATTAAAGCGATACCTTTGCTTTTTAAAACTTTAAAGAGTTGTTTTGTAGCAGATTTGCCAAATGCAATAAGTCATTTGATTTCTTGACTGCTGCTTCCATGGACATTTATTGTTGATCCAAGTAAAGGAAATCATTGACAGCTTCAATTTTATTTCTCCATTTAT
>NW_004444641.1:0-14871 GCF_000243295.1 Trichechus manatus latirostris | reverse complement strand
ACATTTATACATATATACACATATCCGTTGCCATCGAGTGATTCTGACTCATAACAACCCGAACACATGTATACAGATATGGATGTGCATATATATATACATATATATATATACACACACATATAAGTTGCCATCAAGTTGACTCTGACTCATGGTGATCCCATGTGTGTCGGAGTAGAACTGTGCTCCATAGGGTTTTTGATGGCTGATTTGCTGATTTGTTTGGAAGTAGACAGCCAGGCCTTTCTTCTGAGGTGCATCTGGGTGGACTCAAACCTTCAGCCTTTCAGCTAGCAGCCAAGTATGTGAACTATTTGCACCAACCATGGACTCTCTCTCCACACACACACACACACATACACACTCACACAAACATACACATATGCTATGATTACAACTATATAACAACTCTCTTAAATATGCTAATAGGAAAAAAAAAAAAGGAAATAAATTCACCAAACTTTTGATAATCAGTTTTGCATTGGAAGATTTTTTTTCTATTTTTGCCAGTATTAATGTGACTGTCTTTATAATGACACAACAGCAACATTACGCACGTCTGACACTTTCCTTTCAGTAGAATAAGACTTTGAGCAGACATTTCAGTATTGAAGTTCCTCAATTATTTTGTCTCTGTGACTCTCCATACTTATCTAGCAGGTTAGACAGGGCAGTGGCATCATTAGGGGTGGGGGGACTGACACTGTCAGAAGGCGTGACACCAAGATGACTGTCTATAAAAATATTCCAGTAGTAGTTACAACAACAAAAACACTTTTTTTGGTAAGCCCAGCTACAAGTATCAATATACCTACAAGGCTAAAATTGTATGCTAATTTGTGTTTTTGAACCTTCTAACGCACTCCAGTCATTATTACCCAATTACAATGCTACTTCGAATCATGTGGTTTCGTCTGCACACATTGAAAGCATGCAGTGTTGTTTTCCTTGCTGTTGGTGTTTTTACAATTGCTGATTTTCTGGTATTTTAGTTACAATATTGTGGTAATAAGTATTTGTGAACCTATATCAATAACTTTATTGAGATGAAGGAGCAATTAACGGAAAAGCTGGAATGTTATACGGGAATTACGATTTACAAGTAAGATTACTAAGGATTCTGTGTGGTCTGGTACTGGAGGATGTCCTTGGGAGGTATGACACCATTGAGTTACTGCACTGGGGACACCAACCCTAGTGACGGCATTGAGACAGGATATACTTTAGTAAAGATTTCACCTTTTAAAATCATCACCCAAACGTTTTCTACCATGTGGATTTCCACATAATTACTGTTTTTAGGGTGAAATGTTTTTTCTTTTGCCGAGTACTTAACATTGGATTTAACATACCTCTTTTATTTTGTGAAATAGCAGCCCAGTCTTTTAATAAATAGTTATTTTATACTCTTCAATCCAATTTGTTTATTTTGAAAAAATCATAAATATAGCTCTCTAGATAAATATTCTAGTTACAAGTCTCATATTACCAAGTTCACTATATTTAATACTTTGCAGTAAAATATCAAATTTTTTAATCAATATTCTATACATTGGTATATCAACAAAAAAAAACCATTAAAAATGGTTTTTTTTTACTATTCCATATTATTTTCTTTGAGAATTATTATACTTCTTCAACTCTTTCTCTTTATTTTGTTTCATGTTTATAATTCTTAACCTTATTTCTCTTTAAATTTAACTTTAAAGCTTTGAGTTCGGCAGGCCAGAGAAGCCTCAGAGAAATGTGATATCCGTAGGTCTCATGAGATGTTTGTTATGTTCCTTGCTAGTAGCTTATTGCTCTAGTTTTTAAAAGATCGTCCGCAAGTCCAATTTTGCTCTTCAGAATCATGTATTGATTTTCTATGTCTTTATTTTCCTTCCAAAACCAAAGAAAACCAAACCTTTTGCCGTCGAGTCGATTCCAACTCAGGGCGACCTTATAGGACAGAGTAGAACTGCCCCATAGAGTTTCCAAGGAGTGGCTACTGGATTTGAACTGCTGACCTTTTGTTTAGCAGCCAAGCTCTTAAGAGTTAACCACTGGGCCACCAGGGTACCCTTTCCTTCCAAGGGAAGAAACTTCAAATGGAGAAGAGGGAGAATACCTTGTCTCTTTCCTGAATACTTCCACTCTTTTACTCAATTTCTCTAAGTTCCTAGTGATAAATTTCAAATTTCTTTTGGGGCTGCCATGTGAATTCGCAAAAATGGATGGTAGTCAGGGTACTAATCAATCTTTGCAGGTTCTCAGTCACCTCACATACAATAAGAATATGAGACATACATCTACCATGTAATCTTGCCCATCTTTTAACTCACCATCTCAGGGACAATAATAGGCTTTATGGCACTCTTAATAACTGTGATTCTTCATTGAAATTGCATGGATTGTCAGGCTAATGTATATCTCTATCAGTTCAAAATTTCTTACCACTTTTCTCCTCTCTCTCTAAATATGTTTTCACTTGCTAAGCTCTTAACATTGGATCTAATGTATCTCTTTCATTTTGTGAAATAACTTAGTCTGGTCTTTTAATAACTCTTCATTTTCTCAAAAAGGTTGAAATATCTTACAGAAAAGAATTCTAGTTTCCAATGATCTTATTCCACTTGCACTTATGTTTCATGTACATGCTGAGATGCTTTTAGCAGGAAGTAAATATTGGTGGCTGACTGCATGAGCCAAACCTTTATTCCCAAGGAATCTAATTTGTAGTCTTGCCTTTACAGGGTTTCAGAGGTCTTCCATTAACTTACCAATGACATGGTGGAACTGGGTGAACTTCAGAGGATCATTTGAATTCACCTTATTATATAGCCACAATCCTATTTCCCCTTAATAATCAGGTTTAATCACTACTCAAACCACCATAAAATTACCCTTTACCTGTTGACCCAATGTCATAAGGAGCAACAATAGCTAGGCATAGATTAAAATTGACATGGTGCTGCCACATCTAGTGGAAGCATTTCTCCCTTGGGTTCTTTTCTTTCTAAGTCAATAAAGCCTAGAGTTGTGGGACAGACACAAAGATATTTGTGAATGAATAGCTAAGTATATCAATTAGGATGACTGTCACATTTCTAGCCTTTGGTTTCTGGGCCATGTACTTTAGATATGAGAAAAAGTGCCTGCTTGGCACGTATGCCACATCTTACAGGAGAACACCCCTTTCTTTCAAGGTGTTGCCTTTTCTGCTGGTTCTGAAATTTAAATTTGAAATAAGTCACTTCATAAAGTCAGAAGTTTCTGCATGATGGGGTACATGATAGGGCCAGTGAGTCATATGGACATCATCCTGACTATTCACTCTGTAAAGTGGGTTTTTTTTGGTCCAGAGCAATGTTGTACGTGTTCTCATGATAGTGTATAAAAAAGAATAGTGATGACAGGAAGCAAATCTAAATCATAAACGTGTCTATTCCCCAGTAGGGCAAATTGCTTACCACTAATTGACAGTAGGCCTTTATGTGCTATAAGGTAGATGTTTTATCTCACCTGTTTGTGGTATCATATGAAGGATAGATCAATCTTTATGAAGGGAAATGTTAACTAGATCAGTCCTTATGAAGAGAAATTCATGTTGTTGAGCCCGTACTTAATTCTTACCCTTAATACCTAGCTGTCTTGTTCAAGGACTCATTGTCTTAGTTAACTAATATTGCAGTAATAGACATACTACAAGTGGTTGGATTTAAAGAACAGGAATATATTTTTTCATAGTTCTGGAAGCTGAAAGTCCAAATTGGGTTCTCATGATGTCAATTCCTTCTTGCCTGTAGCCATGGGCATTCCTTGGCAATCTTTGACTTGTAGAGCATCCTCGCATTATGCCTGTCTTCTTTTCACATTGTGCCTGTCTGTCATATTGTGCACGTCTCTGTGTCCATTCTACTCTTTTTATAATTCAGAGGTGATTAGATTTAGAACCCACCCTACTGGATATGATCTAGTCAACATAACAAAGAAAACTCTATTTGCAAACCAGAGAGCATCTACAGAAATATGGGTTAGGGTTCCAACACATATTTTGGGGGAACACAATTCAATCCATAACATTCATTTCATTGAGCAAGTCTATCAAGGTAGAGGGTGGAGGAGGAGACAGACTGACATCCATAGGGTACCTTGTCTTGCTCTCCTGATTACCAACAGCTTCTAGTGCAAGGGTGCATTTTGACAAGCATGCGTATGAAATATATTATGCCCATTCCCAATTATTCCTGCCATTAACTATCCAATATTCCTCTTTTCAACTTCCTAATCTTGAGCGAATCATTAGCCAATGCTTAGGTCTCAGTTTAGAATTGCAAGGTAAAGAATTTCCTTTCTCAAGAAAAAAAGGACAGTAAGATGTGGTGTTTGATGTTTCTGCCTTTGGGGAAGATTTCTCTCCCTCCCCTGTCCTTTAGGGCCACCCCAAGTAGACCGTAACACCGTTAACAGTCCACTTATTGCTAGTAACAGCAATCTGTAAATCAGGCTTTATTTTTTTCCTGCTCAGTCAACTCATCATAGGGAATTTTCTGTGAGAACGTAGGTGTGGGTTGACAGAAGGCTGGTGGTAAAGCAAGAATCTGCCTGCTGGTAGAGTCAGCCACCTGTTTATGCAATTTACTGTTGCTTTCAGCACAGAGTAAGGTTTGCTCCCTTATATTCTACTTTCACCTTTTAATGGAATGCTTCTGTGTTTGTCTCAGTTTATGGCTAGATAAGTGGATCAGTTGTTACCTGTTTCTTGAAGAATACCTCAGGTTATAGTCACTGGTATTACCTTGTTATGCTTCTAGTCTCTATCAGGGCTGAGGATTGGTCCAAATTTTTTTTTTTTTCCAAAAGGTGAATATTTTTTCACTGAGGGATTCTATTTACTTCAAAATGCTAGGCCTCCACTATGATTATCTAACCAGGACTTATCACAGGATACATATGACATGAGGTCTACTACAGACAATTATAGTTCTGTTGTATCTAGTGTGTTTTAAAGGCTATGTGTCTAAGCTTCTTGTACTCAAGTCTGAGTCAGGTAGACACCTGTTTCCTTTTCTGACTCCCACTCAAATCTGGAAGCCCAGTAAATAAAAGCAGCAAACCCAGATGTGATCGTGTTACCTCCAATTCAAAGATGTCCGCCAAGTTTTGTATTTCTATATTATTGGCAGGAAGCAAAAGAGATGGCAACTTGTTTTTCATTCTGAAGTTAAATCCTGACATTGCCCTAAAGACTTTACCGAGGTGGTAGGTCCCCACATTATCCGGTGTGCTTTGTCATCAGGCCCACATCTGCCATACTAAGGTATCAAATAAATCTAGTATTTTGCTCTTTAGTTCCATCCACAGAATGTTATTAATGTAATGGACACACATGGAATCCTGTAATATGCTTAGATGGGCAAGGTCATGGCTTTTAATTTCCATGATAATTTTCCCATCAGCTCTGACTGGCTAGGCTTGGATCAGAGCCTCTCAAATCGCCCTATTTGACTGTGCCCCCTCCTTCCCGCTCCCTTGCCCCACCTTGCCTGTCCATGAGTTGAGCAATCTCTTCTTCCAACCCCTTTTTACTACCAACCTCAGTTCTCCACAGATATAACCCTAATATGTAATAGTCTCCACTAGGGTACAAGATAGGTCACATTCCTTTAATTTGATAAATCAAATTTAATCTGGTTTGAGACCCCGTCTACTTTCCTAATTGAAAACTCAATTTTCATAATCATAAAATAATCTTGAGCTTATATGATTAAGGCCTCAGGAAAAGATCTGAGTCCAAAATTATTAAAGATTCCAATCATTTCTCTGACTCCTTATGCTACCAAATGTTCTTCCATTATTGCTCCTCTGCCAGCCCTCAAGCAATCTGCTCTACTCAGACTCCATTATGCCCTTTTTAGTTGTCTGTTCCCTTGCCTAGAGATGTGTTTGCAGATACTCTCCCTGTTTCTCTACCAGCCATGGTTCATAATGTTCAATCTCTATAGACACTGCTACAATCCCTTATGTAGGACCTCATACACAACTACAATAAGGTCTCAGACTGTCCACCCTCACTGTACCTCTAATCTCTTTGTCTTTGTGACTCTCTACCTTACTCAACCTTAACTTCTTTCCACATAAGGCTGTATGTTATCATCTTCCAGTTACCTAGTTTGGTTTCTGTAGCTCGGAACTGTTAACTATCTGCTTCTATGGTGCTATCCTACTATATCTAAGGATATTTGGGAGGGGAGGGCAAGGGGGAAGAAAATCTTCGCTTTTATGTCATTTAGGGATTGAATTTGGCTTAAGCAGTTAGGGTTTATCTTTCTCAACTTAAAACAAGCCTTGAGGTAAGCAGTCCAGGACTGGTACTCTGGTTCCATAATGCCCTCAGAGACACAGGCTCTTTCTAGTTGTCTTTTATTCTGAGGATATGATTCTTTTCCTCCTCATGACAAGATGGCTGGTATGCTCCTAGCAACAGGCTCAAATTTCATGCACAAATAGGTAAGAAAGGCAAAGGGCAAAGGATGTATGCCAATAATTAATTCAACAAATAAAAGACACATGAGTTT
The DNA here is from genome assembly GCF_000243295.1 of Trichechus manatus latirostris. Lineage (NCBI taxonomy): Eukaryota > Metazoa > Chordata > Mammalia > Sirenia > Trichechidae > Trichechus > Trichechus manatus. The sequence goes on along the minus strand of NW_004444641.1, from coordinate 8,311 downwards.
TTGTTTTTGTTTTTGAATCAAGAGAACAATAACTTTCCTGAAACCTCTCTCTAGTAGTTTTCTGCTTTCATCTCTTTGGCGGGAACACTGTCACATGGCCGTCTCGAAATTACAAGGGTATCTGGGGAGGTGAATAGTTTTAACTGGACACACTACCATTCTGAAAAAAGTTTTGTTAGTAAGGAACAGGGGGAAATAGATGTTGGGTGGGCACCAAGTGCCATATTTTTATGCAGATAATGGGTGCCTTCTACATTTGTTTGCCAACTGCTCTCTCCCCCTGCAAAGTATTTTCGTAAGTGCTATGCTAATTTTTTTTTTTACGGCAACATGTGAAAAAAAAAATTGGTACGGTGGTGCTTCTGAAAACACCTTGAGGGGAGGAGGGAGCATTTGGCAAACAAAAATAGAAGGCGTGTATTACTTACATAAAAATACAGTAGTGTTGCCATAGCTACCTCCCTGAGATGCATTTAAGGAAAATACTTGCAACTTTAAGTAAAAAAATCCCACTAAAACGAAAAAACTCTCCAGTTCTCTTTTATGAAAAAGTAATGTGTCAAAAGTGATAATGACAAAATTTCAATCATTTTTTCAAACTATTGTAGAAGAGTATACCTAACAAGGAAAGGCCTGATGATCCACTTCCAAAAATTAATCAGTGAAGATTCTGTTGGATCACAACAGTCCAATACAGTGCTGGAAGGTGAGTCCACTAGATTGGAAGACACTTAAAATACAAAGTGGTTGCGACAATGAGCTCAAGCATACCAGTGATCGTGAAGATGGCGCAAGACCAGACAATGTTTTGTTCTGTTGTACATGTGGAGTCAGAGCTGACTCGATAACAACTAACAATAACAACAATACCTAATGAATCATTTTAAGCTCAGAGATAGGCACTAACTAGGCACATTTTTTCTTTCTTTTCTTCTTTTCCTCCTATCCTTCCTTCCTTCCTTCCAAAATTCTGAATCTATATAGTGTCTTTGCATCGCCTAATATATTGTGTTGCACACTGTGTTCCACAGCATCCTCCGCAGCTGCTACAGGGAAGCTGGACACAGAGCTGGGGCTCTGATGCAGCCACTAGGCTTCAACTTAGCCTCTCCATTGTTGAGCATTTCTGTCAGGGCACTTTGGACAATGGTTGTATGGCTAAAAGAATTGGAAAATCACCAATTCAAGTCTAACTCACTAGTTTTACAGAAAAAGAAAGCAAGCAAAAGTGAAATAAATTGACCAAAGACCCAAAGGAAAACCAGAGGCTAAGCCTTGCTTTTATTTCCTTTTCTTGGTATTTCCACCAGTTATTTTCCAGTTAATTTTTTATAGATTATTAAGAAGCTATCATTATTACTTTTATTTAGAGGAACGGACTTTTTCGGGGGCTAAGAATAGAAATCGGCCCCCTAAATCGTAGTCCAATTAATTGCTATATTGCTAATAAAAAAATACTTTTTAACAACTGGCTCATTTTTCAGATGGAGATTTTGTTTATGTAAAGAGGTTATTGTGAAATAACCTGTACTTACATTTTACCTATTTCTCCAAAAATGCTACACATTAAAATTAGAGTGTATGATTGACCTACGCAGCAACACATATTGCATAACTATGTTAGCAGATACTGTGTCAGACACTTGTGGCCCCTGCTTTGCGGAACTCACAAACAGGAAGGTACAGTACTAAACACCTGGTCATATAAAGAGAAAGCAGTATTTTTTTTAATATTTCCACTAATTTTCTTTGGGATTTTGAGTCGAAGTGGTGAAGATTTTGTTATGAGGTACTATACTAATGATGGCACTGGTGGGGCTATTTTCCTCTAGGACCAAAATAAGTGTACTCACTATTTTTAATCTGCTTTGGCCAAAATAATTTCTGCTTAAAACCACAATGATGAAGCTAGGAAATATGACACTTTTTTACTTCCCCACCAAAATCACTTTAAAATCTTGTTTTGAATTTGATATATCTTATTATGATGATGTTCTTAATGGTTTAAGTTTGTTATTTGGCTTATGATTTTAATTACGTATTCATTTTCTATAATAGATTGCAACTGTTCAGTACTTTGTCAGGAAAGCAAGCAAAGATATGTGTATTGCTTAATAACATTTGCTCTAAATTTTTGCTTATTATTGTTAATAACTTATTGAAAATCTTAATCAGAAAGAAATTATAGAACAAAGGACACTTGCCTTGGTCATAACATGAGGAACTGATTTCAGTACTCCAAAAATATGCTGAAGGATGAGACCAGTAAAAATAGGGTGGTGCTTCAACAGACTCCTTTCTGTACAAACAACAGCTGGATGTGCCTGTTGCCACTGGTCGGGGATGCTAAGGATAGAGAAAAACATTTTTTTTTGTTTTTTTAGCATTGGAAATGTTTCAGTGAAATCATGATGTCACTGGGATATGTTTTGTCTGTGACTATAATTTGCATAAGTTCCTTCCCATGGAACTATGTAAAATACAAAGGAATGTTTCATGGTGCATTTTGCCTCTAGGATGTCAATATTCTTAAGCGTCCATGAAGGAGACATCATGTTCAAAGAATTTCTTCTGGAAATTCTCTTAAAGTAAGAATTAATGAGAAAGTGGGGGGGAAGGGTATGCAAATACTAAGACTTTCACATCGTCTCATGGAAGGACTAAGATTGTTTTGCACTCCTGATCATTGACTGATACTTTAACTTTGTACTATATATTTTTGAGAAGAGGCTCCACATTTTCTTAATACTTGGGATGCTTGGAATGTGTACTCATTTTATTATTTTTTCCTGTTCTGATTACCTTGTACATTTTCCCAAATTGTTGTCTTCGAAGGATTTTAATTATCAAGCAAAATGTACTGGGGACAAATTTTTGAAGATTTATCTTGGTATCAAATTAAGGAGTGTCTCCCAGTAGAGCAGAAGTATTCAAGTATCAAATAAAATGTCTGGAAATCAAAAGCCATTGAGTTTTTAACATTCCACACAGGGATTTTAACACCAAAAACACTACTTGAATCTTGTGAAGGCGGTTCAAGCTGGCTCTTTGGCCCTGATGTAAGTCAGAGGATATAAATAAAATAATGGGGATGGGGTGGAGGTAGATGAAGTGGGGTAGGTGTCCATGTGCCAGATACATTCATCTCTAACTCCTTCAGTACTTTAGCAAATTTAATAGTTGGAAATAATGTTTTTAAAATTAATCGATGATTTTAATTTCCGATAGTATTGATGACTAAATTATTTGAACCACTTGTCCCAATGAAAGCAAGTAAAAATGTTGGGTAAAATAATTTTTTAAAAAAACCTTAAAATCACCAAGTAGTTGGAAAACATGGCCAACCTCAAACGAAAAGCAGAAACCCGGAGCACTAAGGCAATTACTGAAGATACCTTCACAGTGAAGTCCTCTGTAAAACAAGGTAAGCTTGACTGTAGGTTTTGAGGGCTACATGGGGGTGTAAAGGGCTGAAGTTAAAGCCCAGGGTCTGCCACGGACGGGGGTCATGTCCCCTAAAAGCTGGAGCAGCAAAAAGCTGTATCTTCAGGATAACGGTTAGCAGGAATTAAACATTGGTCCGATCCTGTTGTGTAGGGGGTTGCCATGAGTCATTGGCTGGCTCCACCGTAGCTAACAGCATCCCTTTTCCCCCTGGAAGAATGTCAAAAAAGAAAAAGAAAAATTGGCCTCAACCCTGAGCCATGCCAGAGGGAAAAAGAACTTCCTGAGAAGTTACAACCACAGGCCAGCTCTCTCATGGATTTAAGAACCAATTATGGTGTTAAGCACACACCTTAAACTGTGACTTTAATTTTAAATGATTCTTGATTGGTAGTATGTCCAGGAACCTGGCAGAAGCAAAGGTAAATACTTTCTGAGGATTTTACCTTCACATTAGGCTTCAAAAATTTGTCATGTAAATTTCCAAAGAAAATGAAACTCACCACATAGTCAAAAATAATCAAGCATGCAAGAAAAAAAAAATCACCTGAGCAGAACAAGCAGAAAGAATGGAAAATACAAAGGTACCTGCAACTTTTTTCTCCTAGTTTTGAAGCATATCTGACAAAGAAAACTCTCCTAAATCTTCTAAGCATTACTCTCCTTATACCTTGTGGCAGAATATAATCATACGATTTCTCCTTTCCATCACTTCCTTTATTTACTCACTTATTTGTTTACAATGAAATCCTACTGTCCTGAAATAATAAATTGGTTTAGAGCCTCATCCAAAGTCTCCTTGAGGAAAATAGTGGAACAAGAATGGGAACTAGGAGCCTTTGAGTTTATAATACAAAAATTCGACTGCCCTGTGAAATAGGAACTATTAGATTGTACTATATGGAATTGCCCCTTTTCCAAGTTTAACAACTATGAAACACTGGCAAATTCATATAGTTCAATATAATATATTTGTTTGACTAAGTCGCTGTTTCAAAGGGATACTCAATACAGAGGACCAAATACGGTTTAATACGGTTTAATTCTATCTCAAGTAACAGTCCAGATGTGATCATCCCATGGCTGCTGGGATGACTCCCATCCTCAACATATGCCTTCCAAGTTGCTCTACAGTTTCCCATTTCCTGGCATCAGGCAGAGTGAAAGGTGAAGCCCGTAGCAAGTGCCTTTCTCTAAGAAGAGATAACAAAGAAGTTGACCACATCTCATTTAGTCATATCCCAGTGGCCCCAATCAGTTAAATGTGGTCTCTCCTAATTTATCTGTATGTATTTCAAAGTTCATGCTCAAGGTATTTTTCATCTTCCCTTCTTCTTCCTTGAAGTTTTGTTTCTTGTTTCGTTCAAATCTGTATTAGTTTCCTAGGGTGGCCCGTAACACACTGGGTGGTTTAAAACAACAAGAATTTATTATCTCACATTTCTGGAGGTTAGAAGTCCAAAATCAAGGTGTGTGCAGCACCATGCTCTGACTGCAGATTCCGGGGGAAGATCCTTCCTTGTCTCTTGCTAGCTACTGGTAGCCTTAGGTTTTCCTTAGCTTGTAGACGCATCACTTCATTCTCAGCCTTTGTCTTCGTAAGTCTGTGTTCTGTTTCTTTATGTTTCTCTGTGTCTCTTCTTCTCCTTGCAAAAGGGCATATCGTACTGGATTAGGTTTCATGCTACGACCTCATCTTAACCTGACCGATAACATCTTCAAAGTCCCCATTTCCTAACAAGGTCACATTTATAGGTATCAGGGGTTAGGGCTTCTATAGATCTTTTTTGGGGGAAATAATTCAACTCATCACAGAATATTTTCTCTAGTAATTGCCTCCAATGGAGTACACCTTCTTTATGGATTTTGAATCCTTATATACTCACACATGTCTTTTTTTCACGCTGGTAAATAATTAGTATCTTGCTTGGTTATGGGTATCTTGGAATAACAGTCCATTTTTCTCAGGAGTCAGTGGAGTTCAGTCCATTCTCTGCTCACTTCCAGTGTTCCAGATAAGAAGTGCAATGCTAATGTAATTATTTATCTTTGTAATTAACCACCTTTTTTTTTTTTTTCTTTTCTTTTCTTTTTTCCCCTGTGTGGAAGCCTGTAGAATGTTTTCCTTCTCCTTGGAACTTGGGAATTTTATCAGGCTATGCGTTGTATTAGCTTGTGTCTTTTCTGAGGAGCACTGCCTGGAACTCAGTGAACTCTTCCAATCTAAAAATTCAAGTATTTCCTCTACTCAGGGAAATTTAAAAATGTTACTTGTTTAATGATTTTCTTTCCAACGTATGTTTTTCTTTTTATGCTTCTTCTTCTGGAACTCCTACTTTGCCATTTTAGATCTCCTTGCAGGATGATCCTTATAGCTGGTCTAAAGACCTAGTACCAGAACTCCTAGAAACCCCTGGATAACTGCACAGCATTTGAGAAGGTAATTGAATCAAGATGGGGTAGGCTGTGGAGGCTGAAAATGATGCATGACAAGCTGTTTCAAGCCACAGTACTGTGTATTGTACCTTAGCAGTCAGATTATGCATCGAATAACTTAAGATTGATGAGGTGCCCTTGGCCCAGGTGAGGAGGTCTCCAGCAGGTTTCCAAACTACCTCCATCGTAGACCTCTCTAGGCTTATGTATATAGGGCTAAGCTTAGAGTAGGATTCGAGGTGGGCAGATGTGCTCTCAGAAAGTCTGATATGAACTTGCTTCACTCAGATGCTGTTATCTAAAACTGTGTGGGCCTTGGTAAGCCCTTTTGAGGCCGGGAGATTTGCACCTACCTTGGAGAATGTTATGGATCTCTCTGCTGTGTATTCTGATTCATCTGACTTTATTCTGAAATTTTTAGATGGAACAATTTGTTTGATTTACTTCTGTAGTTCTGGCTTCTGTGCCTGGTCTTTATGTCAATCATACCAGCGTGGCTATTTATTGATACAGTAGTCATGTCTTCCTGAATGTATCCCCTATTTCTCCTCTATTTTCCTATGTATTTGTTATATATTTGTATTTATTGCTCCATGTTATTAGACTTTTCTCTCACTTGAGCCTCACTTCAGGCACTCTTTTGCTGGTACCAAGGGTAAGAAAGTAAAGAGCTCGCTCTCTTTATTAAGATACCACAGATTCTGAAATTTGTTCAGGCCCGACAGCAGTGCTATGCTGAAACTTATTGCAGCCTGAGGCAAAAGGAAAACTCAGTAATATTGGTCACACCTTTAAAATTTTGATATGTTGCTCATCGTGAATTTTTTTCATTAATTTTGATTTTGTAAACCATGCATTAAAATATTATTTATCTTGATTTCTGCATTTTTTGGCACCTGCTTAACTTTTGCATCTGAGGTGACTGCCTCACTCCCCTAATTCTAGTCTGGCCTTGCGCTGTAGGTCCTGCCTGATTGGCAGCTCTTCAGGCTCACCATGCTTAAGAGGGTTAACTGGTGTCGGAAGTGGAGCAGGAAGAGGAGGGTGGTAGTTTCCAAGCACTATCTTGGAAAACATAGAAAAGCTTATAAAACAGGAGAAAGGGGGGTGGGGGTGGTTGTATGTAATCTTTTTAACCCATCCTTAATGTTCCATTCACCTTTTTTTCACTTATTATTTAAAATAAACTTAACAAATTAATCCTTGTGTGTGGAGAAAAAAATCAAGCCCTACAGAAGGATAAAGATAAAAAGCAAAATTCTTACTCTTTTTCCTAACCCCAAGCTTCCTTCTTCAGAGGCAAACATCTAACAGCTTTAGGATAAGATTTGTTACTTTTCCAGGTTTTGGAAAATTTTATTTTATCATCTCTTTGATTATTTGATTAAACACCCTCCTTTTTTCTCTATCCTTTGCAGGTACTCTTAATTGTTAGATTTTTGGATCTCCTGAATTGAATCGCTGATATATATTCTCTTATGTCTTTTTTCTTTCTCTGTTCTTTGTTATAAGAAAGTTCATCAAACATCAAATGCATTTTCTAGTCCTTTTATTTACTTTTTTATTTTAGCAATTTTAGTTTTAATTTTGATTAACTCCTTCTTCCTGCTCCTTTATCATAAGAATACTCTCTTGTTTTATGAATTTAGAACTTTCTCAAATCTTGAGCATTCTTTCTTAATGTTCTTTTCCATTCCCTAAATTATTTTTGTTTTCTCAGGCAGCAATTGTTCTAATTTAATTTTTTATGATTTTACTTTTCCTCTAATTTTTCATTATACTAATGAAGAAAGTCATTGATTGATCATAACATTTAGCTGTCTCAGTTTTCTTATTTAGAACTATTTTTTTTCTATTCAATTCCTTCTTACTTTTTTAGCTCATCAATAAATATTTAGATGTCATATACTACATGCCTATTTGTTGCAAGGAACCCTGGTAGCTCAGTGGTTAAGCATTCAGCTGCTAACAAAAAGATTGGCAATTTGAATCCACCAGCAGCTCCTTGGAAATCCTATGGGGCAGTTCTACTCTGTCCTATAGGGACGCTATGAATCATATCGACTTGACGGCAATGGGTTTTTTGGTTTGGTTTTATTTGTTGAAAACCCAGAAGCTGATAACAAAGATAAGATTCCTGCTTCAGGTGTAAAGTTTACTCAATGTATTCAAGTCTATATCTTGAATTGTTTACCATAATGATTATACTTTAGCTCACCGCTAGTGACACTGCGTGGTAGAGATCTTTATGCACTCTGTCAATAAAATAAGACAGCATTTATTTGGTTTTTATAGAAATTAAACTTCTACTTATTGCTCATTCATATTAATTCTATTGTGATGTATCTATTCATGCTCTTTGCACATTTCATTACCAAATTATTAGCCTTTATCTAATTATTACAGAATATTGTCCACATTTCTCCACTCA
>NW_004444640.1:15663-18892 GCF_000243295.1 Trichechus manatus latirostris | reverse complement strand
TATAAGTTTGGTTTGGTTTTTATAAATTCCCTTAACTTCTGTTTATCTGGAAGTGCCTTAATCTCACCTTCAAATTTGAGAGACAGTTTTGCTGGATATATAATTCTTGGCTGACAATTTTTTTACTACAAGGCTTTATATATGTCATCCCATTGCCTTCTTGCCTGCATGGTTTCTGCTGAGTAGTCAGAGCTTAGTTTTATTGAGTCTGCTTTGTAGGTGACTTTTCATTTATCCCTAGTCACCCTTAAAATTCTCTCTTTATCTTAGGTTTTGGCAAGTTTGATTATAATATGTCTTGGTGACTTTCTATTGGGATCTACCCTGCGTGGGGTTCAATGAGCTTCTTGGATAGATATCCTCTTGTCTTTCATGATACCAGGGAAGTTTTCTGCCAGCAAATCTTCAACAATTCCCTCTGTATTTTCTGTTATCCTGCCTGTTCTAGCACTCCAATCACTCGTAAGTTATTCCTCTTGATAGTGTCACACATAATTATTAGGGTTTCTTCATTTTTTTAAATTCTTTTATCTGATTTTTCATCAGATAAATTGGTGTCAAGTGCTTTATCTTCAGTCTCATTGATTCTGACTTCCATTGCCTCAATTCTGCTCATATGACCATATATGGAGTTGTCTAAATCTGAAATTTTATTTTTAATCTCTTGAATTTATATTTGCTGTCTCCCTATGGATTCTAGCAGCCTGTTAAATTTGTTGTTCTGTTCTCTTATTGCTTTCCTGAATTCCTCTGTTGCTTTTTCTGGTGTTCCTTGGCTTGGTCTGAGTTTTTTATGATCTCCTTCCTGATCTCTTGAAGAGCTCTGTATATTAATCCTTTGAATTCTACCTCTGGTAATTCCAAGACCTTCTCTTCCTCTGGACGGTTTACTGGTTATTTGTTTTGGTCACTTGCTGGAGCCATCTTGACCTGCTTCTTTTTGTGATTTGATATTGACTGTTGTCTCTGAGCCATCAATGTTATTATATTTATTTATTGTATGTTTGCTTACTGTGTCCTAGCTTTTTGTTTTGTTTTGATATGCCCAAATAGGCTTGGCATATGAGCTACTTTGGTTATTGGCATCTTTGAAGCTCTTATGTCCTGTCACCAGGTGGTTAGAGCTGCTATTAGGTGTCCGAGCCCAGGAGTCCATTTACTTTTCTTGTGTGAATTCAGTTTAGGTGTCCAGGTCGTCGATCACCAAGTGTGTGTGTTGTGCAGACTCTCACCTACAGTCCTAGAAGTGCTGGGTGACATAGAGGTGATTGGAGCAGGCACAGGTATCTGGCTGCAGTAGGGGATTATGTGCTGTGGCTCCACAGAAGGTACAGAGTAAATGCCACAGGAGCAGAGGTTGGCCTTGTTGCACCTTCTGGGTATACTCTTGGGCTTCACTGAGGGGCTGCTTTCTGGACTCTTCTCTAGTACAGTGTGTAACTGTTCCTCTATGAATGGAGACTTCAGGGAGCCTGACAAGTTTGCCTGAGGGCGGCAGAATAGTTTCTGATCAAGGCTAGACCAGGAGCTGGGCTGATCATGGTGCCAGATGGCTGCATAACTGTCACTCTGAGCTGGGGGAATGGGTGCCCCCACCTTAGGAGGTGAGTTGTCAGCGGCAGTCTCCAAGGAGCTGGGGCACTTCTGGTTCCAGGATAGGGGTGGCATTCCCTTGCCCCAAGGAACATTATGCCATTTATCATAGCTCTGACCTTCTGCTGGTGCTCCAGACTCCCTACCTTGAAGAAGCAGGGCTGAAGATTTTACCTCGTACACTTCTGAGACTCCCTTCCAAGTCTCATAGACTCTCTTGACATAGTGACTGCCTGCCTGCCTCATCCCTTCCAGGAGGCCACCTCTGTCAGAAGCATTCGTGGAGTCTGAACATTTCTGACCACAGATGTCAGGAGGCAGATACTCTAGGATGCTAGAACTGGTGGAGAAGGAGCTTAAGCAGAATCTGTCTTGTTAGAGATGTGTCTGAGCTTGTCAATGCTGCTGGTTGACTTGGCAGGGAAAAGTAGATGGCAAGGTGGGTACCCTGTACTAGGCTCCAGGCTTTCCATGTTCCCCTGGGAGCTGCAATTGTGAGGGCTTTTCCCCAGGTAAGTATGGAAAGGTCACTTGTAGAGGAACTAGAATGGTAGCTCTGGTGTCAGGGAGTGCCAATCGTGCCCTGGGATATTTGCATCATGCTAGCATTAGGTTGGTTCTCCCCAAATTTTCTTGAATGCCAAGAGTGAGTTTCACCTGCAAGTTCACTGCCCCTGTGCTTTAGCTGAAGTTTAACTACTCCTGACCACATTGCTTTCTTCTGCTGAGGGTCAGAGGTGAGGTGCTCAGAGCTGAAGAAGTTAGAGGCAGCCATATCTGCATGGCCCTAGTCTGCACATGTGTCTCATCGCAGCTCACCAGGCCGCCACCACCTCGGGCTGTGAGGGGCTCCAGGCCTGCGCCTACGCTGACTTCATACTTCACACCTGCTCAGAAAAGGCTGTGGAAGTCATCGCCAGTGAGGCTCACAGCGTTCAACAATGGGCAGCTCTACTGCGCCCTTCGCTCTGTGCCTCAGCTCCAGCAGCTGTGGGAGGTGGACCTGGGGGTGCACGCTGAAGGGGCCTGAAACAGGCAGCAGGGGCACGGAGCCTGAGGGCACCCGACAGCCACGCCTCCCTGGCCACGGGGCCGCGCATCCCTGAGCCCTGCAGCCCGCCGCTGGAAAGGGTTCAATCTCACAGTGCCATCGCTCAGTCAATAATTACTAACCAACCAAATAAAATCAAATCACCTAACCACTTGTTTCTCTCTCCCTATGCCTCTGTTTAGTGTCCCTCAAAGGCGAGTGAATTTAGCACAGTGGTTGAGACTCAGAATGTGTTCAGAACGCACCCAAGCTGAGTTCAAATCCCAGCTCTGCCACCTATTAGATTTGGGTCTTGAGAAAGTTACATATCCTTGCTATGTTTTCTTTCCTCATCTATAAAATGAGGAATGCAGTAAAATACCAAATTTGAATAATTTTGTGACGATGAAAGCTGGCCATAGAGTAAGAATTTCATAGTTTTCAGCCATTTTTATTCTGAAGTGTCTTAATGCATTTTATAATAGAACATTTTAGGTAAAATCAGTTATTATTTCCTAGGGTTTATGCATCAATTCCTACTAGGCATCTCCAGGTCTAACATAGAAATCTGGAGGACGATTAGAAGAATAGATGGAGCAAATTCCA
>NW_004444640.1:11723-13129 GCF_000243295.1 Trichechus manatus latirostris | reverse complement strand
CATATCCATGAGCATGGTGTGTTTTTCCATTTATGTAGGTCTCTTTGGGTTTCTTGCAGTAATGTTTTGTAGTTTTCTTTGTATAGGTCTTTTACATCCCTGGTTAGATTTATTCCTAAGTATTTTATTTTTTAGGGGCTGTTGTAAATGGTAATGTTTTCCTTATTTCTTTTTCATTGTTCTCTTTATTGGTGTATAGAAATCCAACTGATTTTTGTATGTTTATCTTGTATCCTCTACTCTGCTGAATCTTTCTATTAGTTCCAGTAGTTTTCTCGTGGAGTCTTTAGGGTTTTCTACGTATAGTGTCAAATCATGATTGATAAATTCTTGATGGACTGTGCTAAAGTAAATCTTCATACCAATAGACGAGAGGTTATGTTTCAAAGGCATGTCAAAGGAGAAACATAGAAATCCATGGGAAGGAAACAGCCAAGACAAGGACAGTTATACAACGGTGAGGACAACATGAACCACAAGCAACCACAAGACCAGTTCCTCCCACCTCAAAGACTTAATCATTTATGTATGACTTACCATATTATTATTTTTATTCACAAAATACTATATATACAGATGGCATCTCACAAATTCGTGAAGGATGGAGTCTAAGAGTCTGATATTAAGAAGAGATAATGCACATCTGTGGCCTATTCAGAGGGTGAAACAACCAGTGAAAGAAACAGTTCAAACACTGTGGATCGTGAGGCAGTTGGCGTGCAGTCTGAGGCCAGGCATCCTTATTCCACAGACAAGCTGGAGAATGTGCTTTAATTCCAAAGGGCATTGGGAAGTTAAATTGCTTAGGCCCAATTGCACATAAAACACATCTCTGGCAAATGTCTCATCCCAGGGCTTTCTGAAACTTACTCGTTGTGGAAAAAAAAGAACTATCAAATGAAAATAGTAATCATTATTTTAATTTTTTATGATATCCTCAGGCCTACAGTAGGAGGTAAAAAGTAACTTCTTGAATGGATAAATAAATGCCACGTTTCTCAGAACTATGAAAAACACTGGAGTAAGATTGACTGGCTCTAGATTGCTTAGTGCAGTGGTTAAGAGCTTGGCTGTTAACCAAAAGTTCAGAAGTTTGAATCAACAAGCCACTTCTTGGGAACCATATGTGGGTAGTTCTTCTATGTCCTGTAGGGTCATTATGAGTCAGAACCAACTCAACGACAATGAGAGGGAGCAAGACTCCTAAAACACGAGTTTGTTCACTTCATCTCAATTTGCATCATTAACACTCCTCTCTGTGCCCAATGGGGTTGGTGGTTCAGTGGTAGAATTCTCAACTTCCATGCAGATACCCTGGCTGGATTCCCAGCCAATGCATCTCCTATGCAGCCATCACTCTTCTGTCAGTGAAGGCTTGCATGTTGCTATGTTAGTGAACAGGTTTC
>NW_004444640.1:9355-11005 GCF_000243295.1 Trichechus manatus latirostris | reverse complement strand
ACAGAAGTCAGAATCAGTGAGATTGAAAATAAATCCCTTGACATCAATTTGTTTGAGGAAAAATCAAAAAAATAATGAAGAAAGCCCAAGAGTTATGTGGGATACTGTCACAAAGAAAAACCTATGAGTTATAAAACTTCCAGAATAGTTTGGAGGTTGGGGGGAGTAACAGAAAACACAGAGAGAATTGTTGAAGATCTACTGGCAGAAAATTTTCCTAATATCATGAAAGACAGGAAGATATCTAGCCAAGAAGCTCAATGAACACACACAGAATAGATCCTAAAAGAAAGTCACCAAGATATATCATAATCAAACTTGACAAAACCAAAGACAAAGAAAGAATCCTGAGAGCAGCTAAGGATAAATGAAAAGTAACCTACAAGGGAGAAGCAATAAGACTAAGATTTGATTACTGAGCAGAAACAATCCAGGCAAGAAGACAATGGGATGACATATATAAAGCCTTGAAGGACAAAAATTGCCACCCAAGAATGATATATCCATACCATTTCATAAGAAACTATTTTTTCTGTAAGCCTTCACCTGAAGTACAATTAAAAAAAAAAAAAGAATGATATATCCAGCAAAATTGTCTCTCAAATAGGATGTCAATATTAGGTCATTTCCAGATAAACAGAAATTAAGGAAATATGTAAAACAGAGATCCAAATTACAAAAAATATTAAAGGGAGTCATCCAGTTAGAGAATCAACAATGCCAGACAACAATCCAAGACTAGGACACAGGACAGATCAACCAGACACCAACCCAGATAGGGAATTTTCAAAAATGAAATAAAGCTGAAAGACGGAAAATAGGGAGCCAGAGATGTCAAAATGTTAATGTCCACAATGTCAGAATAAAAAAGAGAGAAAAAACTATGTAGTAATTGAACTTCCATATGGAGAAGAAGTCAAGGAGATAACAAGAAATAAAAGACTGGTTTAAACTTTGAAAAATAAAGGTAAGTTTCAAGGTAACTACAAAGGAAGCTAAGAAACCTATCCATCAAAATAAAAAAGGAGAAAAACATAAAAATTCAGCAAACATGAAATCAACAATAATGAAAGAAATGAAAAGAAAATCCATAAACAAAAAAGAACTCAACACAAAAGATTAAGTGGAACAAAGAATCAGTCAGCACCACACACAAGCAATTAAAAATGGCAGTAGTAAACTCATACCTATCAATAATTACACTGAATGTAAATGGCCTAAATGCACCAGTAAATGGCAGAGAGTGACAGAATGGATTAAAAAAAAGGTCCATCTACATGCTGTCTACAAGAGACACTCCTGAGACACAAAGACATAAACAAACTAAACCTCAAAGGCTGGAAATAAATATATCAAGCAAACAATAACCAGATAAGTGCAGGGGTGGCAATATTAATCTCCGATATAACAGACTTTAAAGGAAAATTCACCAGAAGGCATAAGGAAAGTCACTCTATAATGACTAAAGTGTCAGTACACCAGGAGGTCATAACCATAATAAGTAAGTATGCACCCACTCGAAGACAGGGCTCCAAAATACATAAAACAAACTCTAACAGCATTGAAAAGAGAAATAGACAGTTCCACAATAATAGTAGGAGACTTCAACACACCAATTTCAGTGTGTTGGACAGAACATCTAGAAAGAAA
>NW_004444640.1:6627-8043 GCF_000243295.1 Trichechus manatus latirostris | reverse complement strand
ACAAATTTCTAGAAACACGCTACCTACTTAAACTAACACAAACTGAGGTAGAATAGCTAAAAGAAGAGAATGAAGAGGTAATAAAAAAGCTCCCACCACCACCACCAACAACAACAAAAAAGCTCTGACTGGGGAATTCTTCATTGGGGAATTCTAAACTTTCAGAGAAGAGTTCACACCAATACAACACAAATTATTTCAAAGCATAGAAAAAAAATAATACTCCTGAATTCATTCTATGAAGCTAGCATAATCCTGATACCAAAGCCAGGCAAAGCCACCACAAAAAAAGAAAACTACAGACCAATATGCCTCAGGAATATAGATGCAAAAATTATCAACAAAATTCTAGCCAACAGAATTCAACAGTGTATCAAAATAATAGTACATCATGATCAAGTGGGATCCAGGGCTAGTTCAACATTAGAAAATCAATCAACATAAGCCATCACATAAATAAAACAGAGGAATCACATGATCATCTCAATCAAAGCAGAAAAGGCATTTGACAAAGTCCAACACCCATTCCTGATAAAAGCTGTCAACCAAATAGGAATAGAAGGGAAATTCCTCTACATAGTAAAGGCAATTTGTACAAAACTAACAGCTCACATCATTCTAAATGGAGAGAGACTGAACGCATTCCCCTTGAGAAGGGGAATCAGACAAGGATGCCCTTTATTAGCACTCTTATTCAACATAGTGCTAGATAGTCCTAGCTACAGCAATAAGGCAAGAAAATAAATAAAGGGCATCCAAATTTGTAAGGAAGAGGTAAAACTATACCTATTTGCAGATGATATAATCTTATATACACAGAAAACCCCAAAGCATCCACTAAAAAGCTACTGGAACTAATAGAAGATTTCAGCAAAGTAGCAGGATACAATATTAACATACAAAAACCAGTTGGATTCCTCTACACCAACAGAGTAAGAGTACCTCAAAGAGGAATTCAGCAAATCAATGTCATTTACAATAGCCCCCAAGAAGATAAAATACTTAGGAATAAATCTAACCAGGGGCATAAAACCTATACAAAGAAAACTACAAAATACTACTGCAAGAAACCAAAAGAAATCTACTTAAGTGGAAAAACATACCATTCTCATGGATAGGAAGACTCAACATTGTGAAAATGTCAGTACTCCCAAGTGTTATACAGAAACAATGCAATCCCAATCCAAATTCCAATAACGTTCTTTAAAGACATGGACAACCAAATTACTGCCTTTATATGGAAAAGGATGAGGCCCTGTAAAAGCAAAGTGTTCATGAAAAACAAGAATAAAGTACAAGGCCTCACACTACCCGCTCTCAAAATCTATTGTACAGCCATGGTAGTTGTCTTAGTCATCTAGAGCTGCTCCAACAGAAATACCACAAGTGGATGGCTTTCACAAAGAGAAATTTATT
>NW_004444640.1:4040-4840 GCF_000243295.1 Trichechus manatus latirostris | reverse complement strand
AAGGCAAAATCACAGAAGCTTCCTAGGCACATCCAAACACCTTGACGGACTGTGTTACTGGGGCTGTGGGCTAGGGAGCATGGTGTAGGGAGATTCTAGGTAAATTGACATAACACAGTTCATAAAGAAAATGTTCTACACCCTACCTTGGTGAGCAGAGTCTGGAGTCTTAAAGGCTTGTGAGTCGCCATCTAAGATGCATCCACTGGTCATATCACGTTCTGAGCAAAGTAGAATGAAGAAAACCAAAGACACAAGAAAAATATTAGACCAAAGAACCAATGGACCACATGAACCACAGCTCCCACCAACCTGAGCCCAAAAGAAGTAGACGGTGCCAGGCTACCACCACCAACAGCTCTGACAAGTATCACGGTAGAAGGTCCCAGACAGAGCAGGAGAAAACTGTAGTCAAAAATCCAAATTCACAAAAAAAGACTAGACTTTCTGGTCTGACAGTGACTGGAGGAGTCCCTGAGAATATGGCCACAGACACCGTGCTAACTCAGTCCACCTTTCACCCAAATATTAGGCCTTTAAAATAAAAACACACAGGAGAAATGGCTTCTTAGTTCAATCAAGTATCCAAGACCAAATGAGTAACATCTGTCCAAAAGCAAAGATGAGAAGGCAGAAAGGGACAAAAAATTGGACACATGGACACAGAGAACTCAGGGTGGAAAGCGAGTGAGGAAGGGTGCTGACACATCTCGGGGATCGCAAGTAATGTCACAAAACAATTTGTGTATAAATTTTTAAATGAGAAACTAATTTACTCTGTAAATTTTCACAAGAAACAA
>NW_004444640.1:2064-3441 GCF_000243295.1 Trichechus manatus latirostris | reverse complement strand
TTGGTTAGCAGCCATAGCATTTAACCACTATGCCACCAGGGTTTCCAGAAATCAGAATAGGCAGTTAAAATTTCGAGTCACTATTTCACTGAAAAAGGGCATTTCATGGGGCATTGGTGGTTCAGTGGTAGAGTTCTCACCTTCCATGCAGAAAACCAAAGTTTGTTTCCTGCTAATGTACTTCATGTGTAGTAAACAATGTTTTTCTTTCTTTCTTTTTATTGTACTTTAGATGAAGGTTTACAGAACTAGCTTCTCATTAAACAATCAGTACATATATTGTTTTGTGACATTGGTTACCAACTTCACACCATGTCAACACTCTCCCTTCTCGACCTTGGGTTCCCTACTACCAGCTTTCCTGTCCCCTCCTGCCTTCTAGTCCTTGTCCCTGGGCTGGTGTGCCCCTTTAGACTCATTTTATTTTATGGGCCTGTCTAATCTTTGGCTGAAGGGTGAACTTTAGTTATGTGTAGTAAAATTTTGCTAAAGATAATTCAAAAAATTTGCAGCAGTACATTGGCAGGGAACTGCCAGAAATTCAAGCAAGATTTAGAAGAGGACGTGGAATGAGGGATATCATTACTCATGGAAGATGATCTTGGCTGAAAGCAGAGGATAGCAGAAAGATGTTTACCTTTGTTTTATTGACTTTGTAAAGGCATTTGACTGTGTGGATCATAACAAGTTATGGATAACATTTCAAAGAACAGGAATTCCAGAACACTTAATTGTGCTCATGAGGAACCTGTACTTAGACCAAGAGGCAGCTGTTCGAACAGAACAAGGGAATACCGC
The DNA here is from genome assembly GCF_000243295.1 of Trichechus manatus latirostris. Classification (NCBI taxonomy): domain Eukaryota; kingdom Metazoa; phylum Chordata; class Mammalia; order Sirenia; family Trichechidae; genus Trichechus; species Trichechus manatus. The sequence continues at coordinate 2,643 of NW_004444640.1, read as the reverse complement.
ACAGTTTAAAGTCAGGAAAGTTGTGCGTCAGGGTTGTAACCTTTCACCATACTTATTCGATCTATATGCTCAGGAAATTATCTGAGAAGCTGGACTATATGAAGAAGAATATGGCATCAGGATTGGAGGAAGGCTCATTAACAACCTGAGATATGCACATGACACAACCTTGCTTGCTGAAAGTGAAGAGGACTTGAAGCACTTACTGATGATGATCGAAGACTACACAGCCTTCAGTATGGATTATGACTCAACATAAAGAAAACAAAAGTCCTCACAACTGGACCAATGAGCAACATCATGATAAACAAAGAAAATATTGAAGTGGCCAAGGATTTCATATTACTTGGATCCACAATCAACACACATGGAAGCAGCAGTCAAGAAATCAAACGATGTATTGCATTGGGCAAGTCTGTTGCAAAACAGCTCTCTAAAATGTCCAAAAGCAAAGACGTCACTTTGTGGACTAAGATGCACCTGATTCAAGCCATGGTATTTTCAATTGCCCCATATGCATGTGAAAACTAGACTTTGAATAAGGAAAACTGAAGATGAATAAATGCTTTTAAATTATGG
>NW_004444640.1:0-1193 GCF_000243295.1 Trichechus manatus latirostris | reverse complement strand
TTGTTGTTTTTTACCTAATGCTCTTAATACCTCCACTGCATACATAGCAAATGAGCCCTGGAGAAGCAGCCTGGGGAATACTCCTATATAAAGGTGGCCAGCAGAAGATACCAGGAGCAATGTAGGGAAGGCAGTGGAGACTTGAAAGAGAATTGCCCCCGACCAGAAGGAAGACTTTGAGGACAGGTAGGAAGGAGGTAAAAGGACAATCCACTGGGTCAAAAGCTCCCAGAGGTGTGGGGTCACACACAGTGTGCAGAGAATCTACTGAAGTCAGCGATTAGAAGGTCGATGGTGTGACCAGAGAGCAGCCAGAACCAGAAATGGAGGGCTGATGGGAGACAAGCAAGTGGCAACATTGACCGAGAGAATGTATCATGTAATATAATTGGATAGAGTTTGGGAAGGAGAGTAGAGATACGTTGCCTTAGTAACAGAGGGAATTACAATCAAGATGGCAGTTTAACTGGAATAATCCTACTTTGTATGTTGTAATTTTGGATTTTGTTTTCAACAACAAAAAAAAATTCCATATTGCTACATTTTGGGAGCACTTTTGTTTCAGAGTAATTGGATGAAGACTGTTCACTTCTTGCAGTTTTATATCTGCCAGAATTCTATTGATGTTTTATTTGAGGAAAAAAACCCAAATACTTGTAAAAATTAAATGTAGTTCACATTAATTTCTCATCTGAACTTTGTATAAGATATTTAATATTATGACTGGTTCAAAAACTAAAGCTCTAGCCAAAACAAGTAGTTGAGGCAAGGGTCATGAATACCCCACTGCCAAAAGTATGGGTATTATGATATATGAGGGAGTTCTTCATGGAAGAAATATGTAGCTGCTGAATCTTATCATTTTATAAAATGATGTGTATAATTCAAAGCATGATTTTCCTAAGATGTTGAGCAAAACAAGATGGAAAAACATGATTTCTGGCAGGATAAAACAGATCACAAGTGTTACACAGGGAGGCAGGCCCCAAGCCTGGAATTTGATGAACCGTTGAAGGCGTCATCTTGAATTTCATCAGTTTATTCACAGTTTTTGCAAATTACATTCACTTAATTTACTCATTTTTGGAAAAAAAAAAATGAAGCAACATCACAGTAATAACACTCAGATTGATCTTTGGGTAAGTTTTTAGCTTTCCCTTGGAAAAATTCATTAGAATCTCTAAAGTGCCCAT
>NW_004444639.1:1474-19064 GCF_000243295.1 Trichechus manatus latirostris | reverse complement strand
ACTTTTTTTTTTTTTTTTTGTCCTCTCATTTCATAAAATCAAGCCGGGCTGAAAACATGAAGCAGTAGGCTTTTAAGATACAGGCTGCGACTTAACCAGAAAGATCGAGGAATTCTTGCTAAACATGCCATACATGGATTTCTTGTTTTCGGCTTTTTAAAATCAAATATGCTGAAAAGTGTCTTCATATCATTATTATGAATATCATTATTAAAAAGTACTTTGAAGAGAATAAATGAGCTTTTAATTTGGATGAATGAAAATTTGCTGTAATTAAAAAAAAATTAAGTTTTTTTTTTTATAATGGGTAGTAAAATGCTGAGTTCATTCTTATTTAGCACATCTTGCTCTGTGCAAAAGAGATTGAAAGTGGAAAAATGATGGAAGTTTCTTTCTCAGGAAAAGAAAATTCTTATACATTGGAACTATCTTCCTGTATGTTCCTTGTATCCAACATGACCATGAAGCATTTTAGAAAAGTCAGATAACATCAGTAAGCTATCCATCGATCACATGTCTCATATAGGCGCAAGTAAGAGTTCTTTTAGGCACAAGTAAGGGTTCTTTTAGGAGATTGGTAGATCTGAAAGAGAGATTACAGCTCCGGAATGTATTCAGATGACTTTTTTGAAACAGATATTTTAATTGGAGTGGGGGTAGAGAAATAGTTGAGCTTCTGTAGTTAAATATTCAACTTCCTTGACCTGTTATCTATAAATATCGCAGATGAAAAACCGTTGGAGCTCATTTTCAGAAAACTTACTCAGCATACATATTTATCTGTATGTATGTATCTGTTTCCCATCCCTACTTCCCATGAATGGGTCAGTAATTGGACAGTTTCTGTCATAAGATTGAGCTGTTTGGAGTGTGTTTAATTCGTTGCTGTAAACTGCATTAGCAGCAGAGTCCCTTATAATAGGGTTCTGAACAAAACCTCATTTTCTTTTTTTAACAAGAGAGAGAAAAAGAGCAGTTGATCTGTTTTCTGAAAGTCTCTATGCCTGTCCCTTCCCCCAAGAGACGAATATTAAGGGGAGGAGCTCACTCACTGTTCTAACCACACTTCATATGTCTTAACTTGAGTGCTTTTTGGTTTCCTGTCGGCAGTAAGTCAACTCTGTACCATCTCAACTTTCCTGAAGGGTGGAGAGATTGGTAGCTGCTCCGAGAAGGGGAGTGAGTTCTCACAGACTGATTGCCGCATAAGGCGTGTAAGATTGAATTTATGAAAGCTTTCGGTAGCCTCTGAAGACATCTTTTTTTCTGTGAAATTGGATTTCTTCATTATATTTGTGGGCTGTTGTTTCTGAGAATCCATCATGACTCTGCTGGAACCTGAGATGTTAATGATGGCTGTACAGTCAGGTAATTCCCATATTTCCTGCAGTTTTTATGTGCAGTAGACTTTTTCAAAAGGCTGGGCATATTTGTACTAGGATTGGACAGAGATGGAGAGAAAGATAGATAGAGGGTAAACATTAATTGTCCAGTAAATGTACTGTGTTTTCAGTGTAAAAAAATTTAATGATTGTTCTCTAATTGCAAATTCTAGTTATTCAGACATAGCTTTGAATTAGATACTTTCTGATACTAAGACCTTTCAGTAAAGAGATCTATTTGAGCAAAAAAACTATTTGCTTTCTTTACTGTAATCAAGTATTTTATTATTGTCTGTGGTACTGTTTTTAATGAGGATAATTAAATTACTTTTGCTGTTTTTATACATTACTACCTTTATTCTCTAATCCCCACTCTGTTTTTATGTTTCTTTTTGAATACATCTTTAAAATTTTTTCTCTAGCTGTTCTTTCTCTTTTGTGGTATAGCCTTTATATCTCATCTTTTGATTCTGTGGAAATGTGCTTGATAACACATAGGATTGGAACTCTAAATTTTGAAGATGGACAAGTTTGAGCAAGGAGGCAATAACAGAAAGAGTGTAGAATTTTGGAAAATTTATCTCTAAAAACACTTTTCCCAATTCAAAAGTGTCTTTTAAAACGTTTTTTATTCTTGTTTTTTTTTTTTTTTAATGGTTTCTTTTAGTGTTTTTAAACTTGTAAGTCAGATATCCAAAAATAGGGAATGTTCTTTTGTTATTTTTAGATTTCTGCTAAAATGTAATTCATAGCGTTTTCCTGTTTCAGAACATATCTTGAAATGTTCATACAAGTAGCATTTGGAGACCTCTTCCCATCCACTGGCCTCCACTCAAAGGAGAATAAGACTTCTTGGTTCTGGCAGATGCTGTCTCTGGCAGAATTGGCCTCACTGTTCTCCTTGGGGAGCACTTAGGTAGTATGTTGAAAGATCCAGATATCCATCAGTTGAAGACAGGATCAGATGCTATCAGGGAAGGGGTAAGGAGCAAAGATATCACTGCCATTCTGTTCCTTCTGGTTTTACAGTTATGACCATATGAGTCACTTGTTAGTTGAGTTTTTCTATTGATATGTGCTGTGCATTCCAGGTTGCCTTTCCTTTTCCTCCCACAGATCTGTTGAGCTTTGTGTTCTGAACAAGATAGTCTGCTTATCTGATTGTTACCCATCTGTCTTTGATGAAATAGCTCCCAGTTAAAATGACTGGGATTTTTGTTTTCTGTCTGTATTCCAGTTCTCTGCTGTGTGGGGGCAAGTACATATTTTATCTTAGGGGGAGTATACTTTAGCATTTCAGCTCTCTCTCCCCTTCTTTAATCACCTTGTTACTTACAGATCATCTCCAATAACTTTTTTTAAATAAAGATTAAAAGATTTGTTTGCTTTCCCGTAAGGGGGTCTCAATGTTCCCAGCCCTGTAGGGGAAGGGGCTCGATATTTTCGTCTTGCCTGAGAACTGTTTTTCCTATGACATATGTTGGGCAGGGCTAGCCACCCATCTGTTGGGCCAGTTACTTCATAAAACTTTCAGAGGATAATCGTATGTAAGACAAGTGTGGGTGAAATTGACTGGGGTGTTGGATACGAGTGGAATGAGAGGCCTGCGGAGAACAGCATGTGTGTGGACTTTTTTCTTGTTTACATAAAAGTAGAGAAACTGGATGTAGGAAGGGTTAATAACAAACTGATTTCCCTAGTACCTGCCATTCCTAAATGTTCAAACACTTTAATAATGTGTTGGTTTTGTAAAATTGTGTCTGTAATAGCTATAGATATTGCTACTTTGGATTTTAATAGTAATTTGACAGCTACAGACTAACACTCTGTAGTCATTTATGATGGGAAATGAGAAAGATCTATTATGAAACCTCAGTTAACCAAAAGCCAGCCATTCTTTCTGAAAATTCAAGATGTTTAGACTTTATCTATTAGCCATAGATTTTTTAGCAATAGAATATTAGAAAGTCCCTGTGATACTGTCCATGACTGTATGCTTTATAGGGGAAGCTGCCATTTAATGAGATTTTTAAAGTAACTAAACCCCTGTAGACAGAATTCAAGATGCAAGGTCTTTACCCTCAATTGTGTATTAGGAGAGTGGATACCAGTGCAAAGTTCCAGGGTACATTATGTGTTTATTAACAGCTTCCATTCAGTACTTGAGACTCGGAGATTTTGGTGAGGCATACTTGTATATAAGACCTTCGTCTTCCTCACTGCTGGTTGTCTCTTACTGACCCTTTGAGATCCAGTTCAGATGCTGCCTTTCAGTGCAACCTCTCTTGGTAGAGTCAGCCCTTCCTTCTCTCTGTTCCTATAGCACCACCTTTACAGTGGACACTAATTATCATTTTTTACATGTCTCCCTAATTAGATTATTAGCTTCTCAAGGGCAGTATATTATCTATATATTGGCTCTTGACCTTGTACTTGGCACATGGTAGTATTTTTTGAATGAATGAAGGAATTTGGTTTGGCATACTCCAGCTAATACACAGGCACATGCCTTTTAAATAAAGGTTTTCTTGAAGTTTTTGGGATCTGTTCTCACATTAAGAAATGAATCCTCTAACCACCCTCCATCCTGTATTTTAGCCATTTGTTGCCCAGAGCAGGTCATATGGAAAATATGGTTTACTAAGTTGAAATTCTTTAACATTTCAGAATGTGCAATGTGTACCCTGTCTTTCTGCCTTGGATGCATCTTAGTAAGTCTTAGTGCTCTGATTAAGCCATTATTAGAGGGTTAAAGCCTCTATCATCACTGTGGAAACTTGTCTGGATCATTATGACTAGAGAATGAATGATCTGAGATGGGCATCATAGGACTTCAGAAGCTAAAACTAAGGAATATTGGGGCACAGCATTGACTCTGGTATATTTTAGAATGGAGGAATGCTATGGCTCAGCCCTTGACAGGTGATATGTAAGGCTTTGGCCCTGCCTCTGCATCCAGCCAATGCATACCTCTTACTAGTTTACAGCTGTACAACAGTGGAGCAGAATTCACTTGTAGAGAAAAGGATTGAGGCAGTTCCTTAGGTAGGAATGTTTATTCTTATGATATATACCTGATCATGAGTCTTGATGAGACACAGGGAGTCAGTTTGTTTTTCTCCATGTTACACATACGCACACACACACACACACACACACACACACAAAACAAAACAAACAAACAAACCTGTTGCCATCGAGTTGATTCTGACTGATAGCGACCCTATAGGACAGAGTAGAACTGCCTCCTAGGGTGTCCAAGGAGTGGCTGGTGGATTTGACCTGCTGACCTTTTGGTTAGCAGCCGAGCTACACACACACACACACACACACACACACACACACACACACACACAATGTGACACAAACCTATGGACCCCCTACCCAACCTAAGAAATAGAGCACAATCTATATACACTGAAGTCCTCTTTTGTTTGTTTTTAACTGTATACCTTTTACATTTTGTAACAAATACGTATTACCTGTTCATAAAGTAGTTTTTTAATTAATTATTAATTTGTAAACGTTCTCAGTCCATTTACTCTCTTACCTCTTGATGTCTGTCTGTATGCTTAATTCCTGTATATCTCTTTAACATCTGGTTCCCTGATAATTACAATTTGCCACTAAACTGTATATTTTAGAATAGTATGGATTGGAGAGAGGACAGTGGTTGTTAATAAAAATAAAGTTGAAGTAAGGATGGTGGGGCAGAAAGGGCAGATTGTGAGCAGATAATTTTGCCTTTTTTGGTAGTAGATTAGCTCTTTAAGGAAGGCCCACCTGTTTGGATTCACATCACTCAGATGTGTACAGAGCTGGTGAAAAACCTGAGAACCTTCTAAATCTAAGAACCTTTTGGATCTCAGACTTCCTAAATACTAATGTAGGCTTTAAAAAAACCCATATTTTGAGTTCACATTCAAGGGATTTTTGAGCTTGAATAAGACATAAGAAAACCTTAGATATTTTATTGTCCCTTCCTTTATTTAAGATGAGAACTTTGGCTCATTGAGGGTAATTTATTTTGTAAAATCACATAATTAATTAGGGGCAGAGATGGGAAAAGAACTCATTTCCTTACTCCCATGCCAGTGCTCTTTCTGCTATAGTATACGTGTAAAGAAACTATAGAGATTTCTAATGTATGAGATTTGTTTATAATTTTCCCCAGAGATCTTGGTTTTCCTTGGGTTTTTCCACTGCAGGTTTCTACCGCTACTCAGACTAACTCCCATCTTAAGAGGTGAAGATAAAAACCAGTGCCTGGGTATCCATCTCCTGCCCCCCAGGGAAGTGTAGTTAGAATGCTACAGGTCCTTGGTGGACTTCTGTCTTGCTCTATCTTCTCTGGCCTGGTGATGATCTCATACCTTGATGATGACCTCAGAAGACAGGTAGGCAGACAGACAGCTATTGTCATCTGGATTACATCTTACCGCCCTTTCTTTGACTCATGATTTATCTGGGGTCCCCTTAGAGTTAGGACCCAGATCAAAAGAATTTGGATTCTTTTGTCTGTCTCCATCTCTTTTTTTTCCTCCTTTCTGTTTCCTTTTGTATGAGGCAAGCTGTCAAGACCATGAACCACAGTTTTAGCTTTATTAAAACGGTGCCAAATTAAATAAAGATGAGTCTCATACAGTCTTTGTTTTTTTTGGAACTTCACTTTTATGATTACCACATGTATTATTTTTGAACGGATTTTCTTTATAATAACAAGGGGGATAAAAAGAAAACTAAAAAGCTCTGCTCTACCATCAACAAAAAACCAACTTACTCTGCCCTGCTCTCATCAAGCCAAAGGACAGTACCAGGCTGGAGCTCATGGTGTCAGGCGTTCGGGGCATCCTTAATTTCATGCAGAGTCACACAAATGGGGTAGTGGTGGCAGTAGGGTGAGTACAGAGGGCCTACAAAAGAGGAATAGATGGCAACTGCATAGAAAAAATACACTTAGTGAAATTTTTATAGTGTGTCATAATTTTAAAATGTTTTTATATATCTCGTTTGATCTTAACAACTCTGAGGTATCTGTATCTTCACATTTTACAGAGGAGGAAACTGAGGCTCAGAAAGGCTTAAGGACATACAGTAAGAGATGGAACAGATGTTTGAATTCAAGTTTTTAACTTTAAACACTACTTTTTCAACCATACTATACTAAAATCTTCATAACACAGGGAGAAGATTGCCTTTCTAAAGGTGAAGAATAGTATGGGGGAAAAATCATACTTCGAGCTGATGATTTTCATGTCTGGTACATGTATCAATTTATACTTGCCCCATATTTTACATACATGTTGAGATCCAATTTTGTCATTGGCAAAAGAAACTAAAACATGTTGACCCCTACCATTCAGAGAGAACATACGCAAAGCATTCAACGTGGTGCCTAACATAGTGTGAGTGTTCGATAAAGGGTAGCTCATGTTAGCATCACTGTGGGCCAGCTGGTATGCTAGGCACTTTCCCACACATTTTCTCATTTAACCCTAACAGCAATTCTTTTTCGGTATTATCCCTGTTTTACAAATGGAGAAATTTAAGTATTAAGAGTATCCTTACCCAAGGTCACATAATCTTAAGTGGCGGAACTGGGATTTGAACTCAGATTTTACTGGTTCCAAAGACAAAGTTCTTTTTACTGTATCACAGTCTTAGTTCAACCCTGCAAGTTCATCACGCTTCTTTATTATTCTCTCACTCGAAAGGATCAAAGCACGATATTTGCGTTAGTTTGGTTTTAGAACTTTAAAGCACTTTTCGAAAATGATGTTGAATTATTGTTTCTATTTTAATCTTCCTCCTCATTAAAACACATTTATGAAATGTCTTAGTTGCTGTACTAGAGCTTTTAGACATTGACTTCTCTCAATGCTATTTTTTAACCTAGAGTCCTGGGAGATTTTCAGTTTTGCAAATGCCTCAGGGAAATTATACATCTGTCCAAGACCATAGAGGCCAACCCAAATGATAGGTTTCTTTACATTTGTCTGGAATCTAAAGATTTTAACAATCATGATCTTTATGCTGAGCAGAAACCCTGACTGGCAACGATATATGTATGTGATTAATTTTTTAAATGGAAAAATGAGGTAATTACTAAAATAAATTAATATTAAGAATCTCTATGTACGGGATCTGTAGGGGAGAAAAAACAATAAAAGTGGTACTTAGGACCACTGTTTTAAGACATACCAAGCTGGGATATAGCCTAAAGAGTAGATTCATTGTATTCTCAAGAGTTGAATTTTAAGAAAGTGACAGCCTCAAGCAGTGGAGGAATGTGTGCTCCGTAACCACTGTGATACCCACTCACCATAGCTTTCGCATTATTGGAAACAGAAAACTGTCTTTGGTAAGAGTCTGATTCCAGACAGTCATAGGAATTTATCTATAGGGAACCTCTGTCAGTATTTAGAGATTTTTTCTGCTTTCCGTTTGCCTATCTTTGATGACTCGGATCATGGCCAAAGAGATGGAGGGAGATGAGGAGGCCAAAAGTATCAGGACTCCAAGTTGTTACCTCCTCACTACCTCTCAGAACATCTTTTTCAGTACCTTTCTTGTTAATTCATAGAACAATTACTAGGAAAAGACTCAATGCAATATGTAACATGGCTTCATCCTTGTGGTTTTAGTTTTTGTAGTCTGCTCATTTTTCAATGGATACTCACCTCACTAAGCTTAGTTATCAGCTTATTCCCAGGTAGCTCTTACGATATGAATAATGCTTATGTAGAAGGCATCATTTACAAAATACTCTTATTATCTCATTTGTGTCTCTCTAGGAACTTTTAAAGGTAGGTAGGGAAGATCTTATCACCGTTTTATTTATGTTGAAACTGAGATTACAAACCTAAAACCCAAGTTTTGTGACTCAAGGTTAATTAAGGCTTTCCCCTGAATGTAGTAAACCCATATGCTCCTAGTTCATTTACTTGTTTTTAAGTCTATGAAAATGTGTTAAATATTTTCTCTTCTTTAACCCATTATAAGAGGAATGTGTTTAATATTTGAATTCACTATTTTTCAGCTTAGTAAATTAGCATTATTGTTTTATTAATCATCAAGTCAAACATTTCTTTGAATTTGCAGATGAGCCTTTAATGGCCCTATATGTGGGCCTTAAAAAGTTATTACTAATTTTAAAAGTTATTACTTTACTATGCATCGCACTTAAAATTCGTATGAAAATTACAATACTGACTCACAATCAGCAGGACACGAGCTTTGAAGTGATGGTTCAGTGGTTGGAATAGAGTTTGGCCAAGTTATCATGGCTACCCAGTCCTGCTTGTGAGCTGTGGTTAGTATTTGCAGGATTGCTGGCTAGGGTTAGGTGTATCATCTGTGGCCTTGGAGCAGATTAACACTAACACTCCACATATGGATCAAGCTTGTAAATGGCTTTAAGGTTTAGTTAGTACTAGGATTAACTAACCGATCTATCTAGCTGTAGTCTAGAATACTTATGTGTGGCTATCTCTTCCAGAATGTATGTGAAAAGATTGCGCTTCCATTGCATAACCTATGACTGAAATCATTAGTTAATTTTCCTGTTGTTGGCCCAACTAAAAGGGTAGGATCAAGGATCAAAAGCAGAGGTGATCAATGTAAAACATTAGCACTTACAGTGAGTAAATTTACAAACTGTCCTCCAATTATGGTCTCATCCCACACGTTGTTGTTGTTGTTAGGTGCTGTCAGGTCGGTTCCGACTCATAGCTACCCTGTGTACAACAGAATGAAACACTGCCTGGTCCTACACCATCCTGACAATTGTTGTTATGCTTGAGCCCATTGTTGCAGCCACTGTGTCAGTCCATCTCATTTAGAGTCTTCCTCTTTTTTGCTGACTCTGTACTTTACCAAGCATGATGTCCTTCTCCAGGGATTGATCCCTCCTGTCCCTCCTTACATACATGTCTGAAGTATGTAAGACATAGTCTCACCATCCTTACTTCTAAGGAGCATTCTGGTTGTACTTCTTCCAAGGCAGACCTGTTTGTTCTTTTGGCAGTGCATGGTATATTCAGTTTTCTTCGCCAGCACCACAATTCAAAGGCGTCAGTTGTTCTTCGGTCTTCCTTATTCATTGTCCAGCTTTCACATGCATATGATGTGATTGAAAATAGTGTGGCTTGGGTCAGGTGCACCATAGTCTTCAGGGTGACATCTTTGCTTTTCCACACTTTAAAGTCTTTTGCAGCAGATTTGCCCAGTGCAGTTCATCACACATACGTAGGTGTATATGTATGTGTGTGTGTTTGTGTATGTATACTTACACACATTTATCTCATATATCTCTTCTTGCCACCTTTTGCTACCACCCTGGTCCGTGCTGCCAGTATCTTTTACCTGGAGATAACTGCAGTAGCCTCTTAATTGGTCTTTCTACTTTTGCCTTTGCCAGCCTACAATCTGTTCTCAGTATGTGATCCATTTAAAATGAAAGTGAAACCATATCCCTCCTCACTCAGAACCTGCCATTGGTTCTCATTCACAGAAAAACCAAAATCCTTATACAAGGTCCTACACAGTCTTCTCCCAACCCCAACCCCAGCCCCAGCCCTGTAACTCTCTGACCTCATCTCTTACTCCTCTCTCCCTTTGCTTATTCTACCCCAACCACACTGTTCTCTTTGCTGGCCCTGAACACCTTAGAAATGCTCCTGTTTCAGGGCTTCTGTCTTTGTTGTTCCTTCCACTTGGAACACTCTTCCTTGGAGAGCCGTATGACTTACTCCCTGATCCCCTTCGGATCTTTGTTGAAATGTCACTTTCTTAGTTAGGCCTTCCCTGAACACCCTACGTAAAAAACCCCATCGCTTCCTAGACCCTCCCCTGTTTTTATTTGTCTCCATACCACTTATCGTCTGACATAATAAGTGATCTGGTCTGTGTCTGTCTACCCTATCGGTTACTGTCTGTCTCTTCCAACTGGAATATGAGTGCCACAGAATGGAAGATTTTTCTCTTTTGTTTTCTGCTCTGTCCCCAGTGTCTTTAATGGTACCTGCACATAGTAAGCACTTAATAATTCTTGGATAAATGATTTACAAAAAAAAATGGACTCTATTTTAAGCAAGTTTGTTCCCTAGACCATGCCATTTAACTCTTTTGAATAGCATGCACTTATTGGACAACTGTATAGTGTAGTGGTTCTCAGAGCTGGTCTGGGGGTCCCTGGCTGTCCCTGAGACCTTTCAGTGATGCAAGATCAAAGCTTTTTATAATTTATACCAAAATGTTACTTACCTTTTTTATGTGAGTCTACACTGGAGTTTTCCAGAGGCTACATGATGTATGATATTGCAACAGACTGAATGCAGAACCCCTCTCTTTTATTAAATCACTCTTTAAAGAGAGTTGCACACATGGCAAAACAATGCCACTCCTTTTACTACTGTTTTTTGTTTTGGAAAATATAGTTGTTTTTCATAAAATATATTATTTATGTTAGCATGTTTATTCTTGTCGTTTAAAAAGAATTAATAAATATTAAAAATTTTCTGTTTTAATTTCGAATGTGATAAATATTGACAGATACAACTCACATTAACAAAAGCTCTTTGAAATCCTCAGTACTTGTAAGAGTCCCCACACCAAAAAATTTGAGACGCACAGGTGTAGTAGTTAAGAGCGTGGGCTTTGGAACTCAGGTTTCCTAGCTCTGCCACTGATTAACTGTTTCCTTGGGCAAGTTCTTAACCTCTCTGTGCCTGTTACTACATCTGTAAAATGGAAATAATAATAATGCCAACCTTATGAAGTTGTTGTAAGTATTAAATGTGTTAATATATGTGAAATGCTTATAACAGTTCCTAGCATGTAGTAAGTGCTTTTTTTTAAATGTTACTGTAATTTTTGTTTTTTGTTAGGATTTTAAATATTATTAAGATGCAGATAGTTTTTTTTTATTGCCTCCTGGATATTCTGACAACTTGTCACAACCCTCTTAATACTTGACAGCTCTCTTAAAACAATTTAACCTTGAAATACTTCTGGGAATTTGTGCTAAGGAAAATATAAAAGATACATAAGATTTATATATAAGGGTGTTCATAGCAGCATTACCTATAAGAATATTGGAAACAACCTAAATATCTAACAGTAGGAAATTGGTTAAATAACTTATGGTACATTAAATACTAAGATAGTCATAAGATTATTTAAAGATGTGGAAAAATGTTTATCATTTATCCATATAATACTAGAAAAATGGCTATAAGTATATACACCAGAATATTAATAGTTGGCTCTGAGTAGTGGGATTTTTCTCTCTTTCGATTTTCCTGTATCTTTGTGATTTTCTATTATAAGCATACATTTCTTTTATATTAAAATAAACTCATAATAAATAGTTTTTGTGTGAGTGTATGTGCACGTAGGTATGGTTAAAAGAGGGGGAAAGTGGCCAGGTGTGTAGCTTCTTGGATTAGGAGCCAGAACTGTTGATTTGGGACCTCTGCAGCAAAGCACTCTACTACAGTGCGCGGTAAGGAGGCACTCCATCCCATTAAGCTGTTCCCTCTGCCAGTCTAGTTTGTGTAAATCCCTTTCCCATTTTTGCCTTTGTTTCTATTTTGTAAGATTTATTGAAATTTATCTTTGCAGTGTTTGTGTTAGGCCATGTTCTTGGCAGAGCTGTAGATCCTTCCTGTGTACACGAAGTTACTCTCAATTTGCTGAACCTTTCAGAAGTTTTCATAAACAAAAAACACACAAAGTTATTTTTTGTTTTTGACAGGTAAGAATAATCTGAGTACTCTGAGGCATAAAATGGTGGCTTTGATATAAAGTGTTTTAATTATTTCAAAGTATATTTCCATTATATATTTTGGTTTTTGCTCCTAGGGTGTGTGTGAAAATCCTCTTAACAGTCCATCTTTTTATCAAAAAGTCAAAACTCATATTGCCTCTTCTTTGCCATGTAAATGGGATCTTGAGTGCTTATGTTAAAGAATTAAAATCTTATTTAAACTAACTCTGATTTTTTAAATAGTTATCTTAAGATATTCTCTTGAGGATCAATTAGGTTATATTCCTCAAATCAGTGCCTTAAGACTGATATATAAAATATTTGGTTGTGTAGGCCATTCAAAGCATTATCCTGAGTACAAGAAGCCCAACTAAAATGAATACATACTGAATGATATCATTTATATGACATTCTTAAAAATGCAGGCTCTGAATACTGCTCATCAATAAAGAGGACCAAAGTATTGATACAAACAACAACCTGCATGAATCTCCAGAGAATTATGCTGAGTGAAAAAAAAAATCTCAAAAGTTTATGATTCTGTTTGTATAACTATCTAGAAATGACAAATTTGTAGAAATGTAGAACAGATTAGTAGATACCAGGGGTTAAGGGTGGGATGGGGGTGAGAGGGAAGTGGGTGTGGCTATAGAAGGTTAACATGGGGGATCCTTGTGGCAATGGAAATATTCTGTATCTTGACTGTATCAATGTCAATATCTTGGTTGTAATCTTATACTGTAGCTTTGCAAGATGTTACCATTGGGGTAAACTGAGTAAAGGGTATACTGGATCTCTTATAATTATCTCAAAATAAAAAGTTAATTAAAAAATGCAGACAGTATATACCCAAGAAAATTGGAAACTTATGTCACACAAAAACTTGTAAATGAATGTTCATAGCAGCATTATTTATCATAGCCAAAAAGTGGAAAAAATCCACATGTCCATCAGTGGATGAATGAATAAACAAAATGTGGAATGTAATGTGGTATAGCTATATAATGGGATACTATTTGGCCATAAAAAGCAATGAAGTACTAATGTTGTTGTTAGATGCTGTCGAGTTGGTCCTGACTCATAGTGACCGTATGTACAACAGAAAAACACACTGCCTGATTCTGCACCATCCTCACAGTCATTGTTATGCTTGAGCCCATTGTTGCAGCCACTGTGTCAGTCCATCTGGTTGAGGGTCTTCCTCTTTTTCACTGACCACCTACTTTACCAAGCATGATGTCCTTCTCCCTCCTTATAACATGTCCTGATCCCTCCTGATAACATGTCTAAAACCTGCTTTATGCAGATGACACAACCTTGCTTGCTGAAAGTGAAGAGGACTTGAAGCACTTACTGATGAAGATCAGAGACTGCAGCCTTCAGTATGGATTATACCTCAACATAAAGAAAACAAAAATCCTCACAACTGGACCAATAAGCAACATCATGATAAACGGAAAAAAGATGGAAGTTGTCAAGGATTTTATTTTACTTGGATCCACAATCAACACCCATGGAAGCAGCAGTCAAGAAATCAAACGAGGGATTGCGTTGGGCAAATCTGTTGCAAAAGAACTCCTAAGTGTTGAAAAGCAAAGATGTCACCTTGAAGACTAAGATGCGCCTGACCCAAGCCATGGTGTTTTGAATTGCCTCATATGCATGCGAAAGCTGGATGATGAATAAGGATGACTGAAGAAGAATTGACGCCTTTGAATTATGATATTGGCGAAGAATATTGAATATACTATGGACTGCCAAAAGAATAAACAAATCTGTCTTGGAAGAAGTACAGCCAGAATGCTCCTTAGAAGCAAGAGTGGTGAGACTACATCTCACATACTTTGGACATGTCATCAGGAGGGATCAGTCCTTGGAGAAGGACATCATGCTTGGTAAAGTAGAAGTGCTAATACATAAATAATACATATAAATAATACATATAAAATACATGAACCTTGAAAACATTATGCTAGGTGAAGGAATCCAGACACAAAAGGCCACATATTGTATGATTCCACTTTATATGAAATGTGCTGGAAGAATGAACAAGTCTGTCTTAGATGAAGTACAGTCAAAATGCTCCTTGGAAGTGAGGATGGCGAGACTTCGTCTCATGTATTTTGGACATGTTATCAGGAGGGACCAGTCTCTGGACAAGGACATCATGCTTGGTAAGGTAGAGGTCAGCAAAAAAGAGGAAGACCCTCAGTGAGATGGATTGACACAGTGGCTGGAACAATAGGCTCAAGCATGACAACAATTGTGAGGATGGTGCAGGACCTGGCAGTGTTTTGTTCTGTTGTACATAGGGTTGCTATGAGTAGGTACTGCTATGAGGCAGAACTGCTGTGAGACGGCACCTAACAGCAATGACCAGATAGGGAAATCTATAGAGACAGATGAGTAATGCGTAGGGACTAGGGAAAGAGGGAAATGGGGAGCAACTGCTAATGGGTCTGGGATTTCTTATTAGGCGATGAAAATGTTCTGGAATTGGACAGTGTTAGTGGCTGTACAACTTTGTAAATATACTAAAAACCACTGAAGTACATACCTTAAAAGAGTCCGCTGTATGGTATGTGGACTTTATCCCATTAAAAAAATTTGTATGGGAAAAAAAAAAAGGCTTCTCTAGAGTGATAGGCAGCAGATCAGTGCTTGCTAGGGGCCATGAGTGAAAGGAAAAATTGTCTACAGAGGGTCACAAGAGAACTTTCGGAGATGAAAATGTTGTGTCTCTTGATTGTAGTGGTGGTTATGCAGGCATATACGTTTGTCAGAAACATCAAACTGTACAGATAGAATGGGTGAAGTTTATTGTATGTAAATTAAACTTAAGTTGATTTTAAAACTTATAAAATTATAATTGTAAGCTTGAAGTGAAATTTAGGTTAAAACTTTCTTATTTCTAGATATTAATATAAGCCTCACAACTATTACAAAAACTTACTTAGGGATTCTGACTTTTGTTACTAATTTCTGTCTCTCCTTTTCTCACCTGGGTGGTACAGGCAATTAATGTACTCAACTGCTGACTGAAAGGTTGGAGGTTTGAGTCCACCCGAAGGTACCTTGGAAGAAAGATTTGGCAGTCTACTTCTGAAAAATCAGCCATTAAACCCTGTGCAGCACGGTTCTATTCCGACACACATGGGGTTGCCGTCTGTCAGAATCGACTCGACGTCAACTGGTACTACTGGTTCTTTTCTCTTTTGTCAGTTTACAAAGTGAGACTAGATTGATCAGTTTCAGTTAGACTATAGTGTTATGCCTTTGAACTTGCAGAATTCTTTTGTTGTGCTTTTCACAACCCATAAGTGGGTGTGATTGTTCTGAAATTTTTTAAGTTTATAGAACATTCTGTTGGCTTTTATTGCTTTTTTCCTTTTATGTACAACATAAAAATGTCCCATTGGGCATAACAAATCAGGATGATTGCCTTCATTTCCACTTCGGAGTACCCTGAGCTAATTTGGGCACCAGGAGGTTGGTGTTAAATGACTCTTGAAGAAAGTAAGCAGGAGGAAAGAGAGGCATATAAGTCAGCTGAGTGTTGAACTTCTTTCCCACCTACACTGCCTCTGTCTCTCAACCCCTGAGCTCTTGCCAAGAAATGGGCTGTCTAAATAAAATATTACACAAAACCCTCTAAGGTTTGAGAAGAGTTCTGGAAGGTAATCTCTAGGTGAGAAGGACCAGCTGTGTAGGTGGCCCCTAAGTTTTCTCCCTGAGGTCTTTTCCCCCTTGACTATTTCTTCAGGATGCACCATGCTGCAACTATGGGTTCAAGCATAACAATTGTCAGGATGGTGCACAACTGGGCAGTGTTACGTTCTGTTGTACGTAGAGTCGCTATGAGTCGGAATCAACTCGATGGCATCTAACAACAACAATAACCATGCCTAAACCCAGGGGTAGAGTGTTTCCCATTTAAAATTCTACCTTACGGGTGGACAAGTTGCTCTTTCATCATTGCCTTTAAGCATAGCTGAGCCAGGCTTATATTTTAAAATCAAACTTTATTAAAAATTAGTAGAGAACAAAACAGGAAAATTTAAGAATAGATTTTATAAGAATTCCAGCAAAAATAAAAAAGTATATAAAAAGTATTTCAAAAAATAAAATAGTGGGGGCAGGGCCAAGATGGCGAGGTAGTCAGACACTTCTGGTGGACCCTCTTACAACAAAGACGTGAAAAAAACAAGTGAATTGATTATATATGGCAGTCAGGGAGCCCTGAACATCAAATGCAGAGTTGGGGAACCGGACTGAGTGGCAGGGGGAGGGAGAGACAGTTCGGAAGCAGCGAAGAGGTGCCAGACCTGACCCGGCGAAAGCCTGAGCCCTTCAGGCCTGAGCAGCTCATGGGTGAGCAGTGAGGTAGGCAAGCAGCCGTGCTCGGGAGGCACGTTTTCCGCACCGGGAGAGACTCAGCGCCAGAGAGTCTACACAGCCACCGAAAACCAGTGAGAAGCAGCCCTTGATTTTGCAAAAGATAAGTAAGTAATTGCATATGGCCTACCGTGCGGATCAAAAACACCCCTCTTAGGAAAGATCCTCTTTCCCATTTACCTCCCTGCTCTCTGCTCTACACTGGGTCCCAGACCGGCTTCAGCAATTGCCGAGTCCCCTGGGCCAGAAGTAGGATCCATCACGCGCCCGGAGCCATTTTCCCTGCCTTGGAGAGTGAACAAATTAAAAAACGGGGGGAAAAATAAACTGCCAACTCCCCTAAGCCAGGAACCCAGGGAGGGCACAACTCCTTTGCCTAGGCCCAGGCGTAAGGGATCCATGGACTTTGAATGCCTTTCCCCCTGCATAGACTTGTGTGGGCCATCTCAACAGCGTAGGCCCTCATTACCGTAGTACAACAGGGTATATACTGGAAGTCTAACTTCAACTGTTTCAGCTGTGAAGTGGCAGGATCTTGACATTTGACACTGTTCTGCCCATTAAGCAGGGTCTTCACCTACCCACATCAGGGGCCTGAGGACTGGTGACTCCACCCACGCCACCTAGCCACCTGCGATAGAGGCCCATGAATAAGTAATGCCCCTCAGTCCTTATAGCCAGCAGCATTAGGTGCTCATAGTCCGGCTGCAAAACCCACCCACCTGTACGCTCCAGGAACCAGGGACATGCCTTCCTCCTGGTTACTCGGGGGCAGCTGTAAGCCCCCTCCCTTGCTCATAGTGTGTCCCCCTGCTGCAGCCAGATGTCTGTGCCTGCATCAATCACTCATGCCTGTCTAGGACTGTAAGTGAGAGCCTGCGGCACACGCTTGGTGGCTATCTACCTGGGCACCTGAGCTGAATCCATACAGGAGGAGTGGGTGGACTCCTGAGCTCACATACCTAGTAACAGATCTAACCACCTGGTGACAGGACATTAGAGCTTCAAAGGTTCCAATAATCAAACTAGCTCATATGAGCAGCCT
>NW_004444639.1:0-1327 GCF_000243295.1 Trichechus manatus latirostris | reverse complement strand
AAAATTTCTTGGAATTACCAGAGGCAGAATACAAACGATTAATATACAGAACTCTTCAAGAAATTAGGAAGGAAATTAAGCAAAACGCAGAACATGCCGTAGAGGAAATTAAAAAGATTAGAGAAGAGCATAATGACAAATTTAACAGGCTGCAAGAATCCATAGAGAGACAGCGATCAGAAATCCAGAAGATTAACAATAAAATGTCAGAATTAGACAATTCAATAGAAAGTCATAGGAGCAGAATTGAGGCGATGGAAGTCAGGATTAGTGAGATTGAAGATTAAAAGCACTTGACACCAACTTATTTGAGGAAAAATCAGATAAAAGGATTAAAAAAAAAGAAACCCTAAGAATTATGTGGGACTCTTATCAAGAGGAATAACCTAGAAGTGATTGGAGTACCAGAACCGGGGTGGGGGGGTGGCGGGAGAATAACAGAAAATACAGAGAGAATTGTTGAATATTTGTTGGCAGAAAACTTCCCTGATATCGTGAAAGATGACAAGATATCTATCCAAGATGCTCATCGAACCCCACATAAGGCAGATCCCAAAAGAAAGTCACCAAGACGTATTATAATCAAATGTGCCAAAACCAAAGATTAAGAGAGAATTTTAAGAGCAGCTAGGGATAAACGAAAAGTCATCTACAAAGGAGAGTCAATAAGAATAAGCTTGGACTACTCAGCAGAAAGCATGTCGGCAAGAAGGCAAAGGGATGACATACATAAAGCCTTTAAGGAAAACAACTGCCAGCCAAGAATTATATATCCAGCAAAACTGTTTCTTAAATATGATGGTGAAATTAGGACATTTCCTGATAAACAGAAGTTTAGAGAATTTGCAAAAACCAAACCAAAATTACAAGAAATACTAAAGGGAGTCCTCTGGTTAGAAAATCAGTAACACAGATAACAACCCAAGACTAGAACACAGGACAGAGCAACCAGATATCAACCCAGATAGAGAATTCACAAAAGTAAATCAAAGCTGAAGCACTGAAAATAGGGAAACAGGTGTCAATATGTAAAAGATGACAACATTAAAACGAAAAACAGGGACTTAAAAAATGTAGACATAGATTTTTATATGGAGAGGAAGTCATGGCGATATAAAGAAATAAAAGACTAGTATAAACTTAGAAAAATAGGGGTAAATATTAAGGTAACCACAAAGGAAACTAACAATCCTGCAAGTCAAAATAAAAAACTAGAAAAATATAAAGACTCAGCAAACACAAAATCAATAACAGTGAAAAAGGTGAAAAGAAAATACATAAAGAAAAACGACTCAGCACAGAAAATTAAGTGGAACAGAGAAACTGT
>NW_004444638.1:18118-19144 GCF_000243295.1 Trichechus manatus latirostris | reverse complement strand
GCCTCTAGTCTAAAGGGAAATTACTTGATGGGGGACTATAATAGAGTTACAATAGCAGCATCAATAAACTGTGAATCTGCCTGGAGGATTTGGGAAAAATAACGAGCAGTGGACAACTTTGTTTTTCTGCTGAGCATTTTATTAATTAGTTCTCACAGTTGGTATTATGGAAAATTTCAAGTGTATATAGAAGCACTGAGAATTATATAATGAATTTCCATATACCTATTGTCTAATTTTGACAGTTATCAACATATACCTTACCAGTTGCCCTTAAGTCAACTCCGACTCATATCAACCCCATGTGTGTCCAAGTAGAGCTGTGCTCCTTAGGGTTTTCAGTGGCTGATTTTTTCAGAAGTAGATTGCCAAGCCTTTTTTCCAAGGTGCCTCTGGGGGACTTGAACTTCCAACCTTTTGGTCGCACATTAACTGTTTCCCCTCCCAGGGACTTCTATCAACGTATAGGCTATCCGCATACAGGCTAGCTCATTTTATCTGTTTCATCATTTACTTGCTTTACTGCCACGGATTATTTTGAGTCAAATTCCAGGATTTATATGGCTTAAAACATAAAAATTTTAGTATGTAAAAGAGAAAGATTCCTGAAATTATACATTTATGTGTACCTTATTTTTACATGGAAACCCTGGTGGCATAACGATTAAGATCTAGGGCTGCTAACCAAAACGTTGGCAGTTCGAGTCCACCAGGCGCTCCTTGAAAATCATATGGGGCAGCTCTACTCTGTCCTGTAGGGTTGCTATGAGTCGGAATAGACTTGACGGCATTGGGTTTGGGTTTTTTTGGTATTTTTATGCAAATAATGTGCACCTTCTGCTTTTGTTTGCCAGCCGTGCCCTCCTCCTGCAAGGTATTTTTGTAAGTGTGCCATGCTGATTTTTTTTTTTTACAGCAGCATGTGGAAGAGGATTGGCATGGCATTGCTTGTGAGGGTGCCTCATAGGGGGGAGGGCGCAACCAGCAAACAAACACAGAAGGCGCGTGTTATTTGTGTAAAAATAC
>NW_004444638.1:14560-16041 GCF_000243295.1 Trichechus manatus latirostris | reverse complement strand
TTTCTGGTTGTGAAAGACAGCAAACAGGTAAGTAAATCAGTGTATAATTGTTCAAGTGACAAACAGTGCTATGGAGAAAATAAATCAGTGGAAGAGAGAGAAGGTGTGAGCATGAGAAAGGGAGGGAAGGTACGTTTTTATCTTATGGTAAAAGAAAGACTCTCTGATAATGTGACATTTGAACAGTGACTTTAGGAAGTGATGACGTGATCGTTTTAGACATCTGGAGTATGAGTACCAGGAACCACCACACACAAAGGCTCTAAAGTATGAGCACATGTTCCAGGCACAGCAAGGGGACCAGAGTGCCTAAATTATGGGGTAAAGTGGATGAGATGCCATCAGAGGTGGTGCTGATTGTGGTGAGTGGTAGTGAGTGATCATAGAGGTAGAACATTGTGGCATTTTGGATTCCATGATTTGGAATCTACTCGGCACACAACAGTGATAGAAAGTAGACTCTAGGCTCTGGCATGACCTGTTTGGTTGGTTGGTTGTTTATTTTTGCATATATGCACATGCTTGTACATTCACTCACCTGATGGAGAGTAAACAATGGAGATTTATAGCCTTTTAATATTATATATAATCAGCTACAAAGTACTTAACAGACTATTCCTTAGATTTTAAAATTCTGGTGTTTGGGTTTAAGATAGTTTTGAGTTGCTCTACTTATCTTAAGGAGATGCTACTAGATGTAACACAAATCTGAGGTTGTGTGATATTAAATGACAAGCTCAAGGTCAAATTGCTGTTTAATGATAGAGTTAGACGTCATAGGTGTTTTCTATCAGCAGTTCTATTTAAGTGTCTAGTGCTTAGTGTCGTAGGGTAAAAGCATCTCAAAGTTTAGTAAAGCAAAAGAAAGTTTTATTCGGCATATATTCAAAAAGGCAAAAGTAAGAAATCGGACAAGCATGCTGTCAGAGCCATGTCTGCCTGAATCAAAGGAACTTACAGAATAGACAAATGTGGGAAAACAGACAATCATACTGCTAGAGCCACATTACAGAGCCATCAGTATATATTAACATTACAAATGGGCAAAACCACTGAAAGCTTCTCCTTTTCACAGATTGGCTAGAAACTGTGATCCTGTGTTTTGAATCATCTTGATAATCATTGGTCCAACAAATCTTCTATTCACTAAATGCTAGTAGAAAAAGATAAGAGTGGAAACTCTTTTGTGTTCTGTTTGATTGGTTCATGTGAAAGGTTCCCTAAAAGATGTTTGCCAAGATTGTCCTAGTGATTGTATACCTCAGGGCCCAGTTGATGTGTCCTGGTGAGTCCTTGTGAGTCTGGCTTCAGCTGGGTCACATTTTAGGACAGGGAATAATGGCTCCAGTATTATTTCCTAAATCATTAGTTATGTGAGACTGTATTCGTCATACACAGTGCACAACTTAATGTAGTAGCAAGAGCCAGTCGTGGGTCTTCAGCTTACCAACAGACATGACCTTGAGCAAAACCTTTAACTC
>NW_004444638.1:12117-13089 GCF_000243295.1 Trichechus manatus latirostris | reverse complement strand
ATAACTAATAATGATGACAGTTCCGAATCATGAATTCAGTGTTTAAGAAGACCTGAAATGATGTCATTTGTTTTTCGAAGATATTCTTCAGAAATGATGAGATTGAGGGAGAGACAGAGACTATGAATGAAAGTGAGAATGTAAATTTAGGTATTTAACAGAGGAAGATTCCATATCCTTTTTCCTTTGAACTAGAAAACATAATATATTCATCACAGTGCTTTGCTGGGCTAGGAGAAAATGAAAAAAATGTTTAACGTCTAGCTTCCATGTGGATGCTGCGGTGTAACATATTTTATCTGACTCCTTATCACTCCAAAACAAAAAAAAGAAAAAAACCAGAAACAAAAGACAAAGCAGACAAAGGCTGTTAATGGCTTCGCAGTTCTTCAGGCTGCTAGATATGAATAGGCTCTGCCTTTTTCTTGCCACAACAATGTGAATTAGTGAAAACTTAGTTTTCATGGGTTATGAGAAAATATGAAATATACATAAACTGTAGTTTCATGTTCTTATTTCAATGGAATTCTTTCCTTTATGTAAAGAGTATACTGTTAACTTTTTTAGAGATTTCCAGGACCTAATTCTGGAAATTATAGTCTACTTCCTTTTAACTTTCTAAGATCATTAGAGTTACCTTTCTTTTCTTCTCTCCTGATATGTTTTAATAAACAAGACATTGAACTACCTACTTCTGATTACTGCAGGGGAGAAAAGACCGTTTTAATGTATGATCAGAAAGAAATTGGCATCCTGTTTTCAGATTCAAATAAACTAAGTGTACCTAGTTTTTGTGAAAGGTCTAGCAGTTTGTATGTGAGGATGAGTATCCTAGGGTGCAGGGTTCTCCTGATGAACCCCCAACGGTGTGTAGATGGGCATAAGAGGTTTTTGAATTCACTGAAAGTATATGTAAATGTATATATATATTTTTTTTTCTCTTAAGGGATTATCTGTAACTTTATCTCATTC
>NW_004444638.1:10072-10925 GCF_000243295.1 Trichechus manatus latirostris | reverse complement strand
CACTTGAAAGAGGTCTTTTGCAGCAGATTTGCCCAGTGTAGTACGTCATTTGATTTCTTGACTGCTGCTTCTGTGGGCATTGATTGTGGATCTGAGTAAAGTGAAATCCTTGACAACTTCAATATTTTCTCCATTTTTCATGATGTTGCTTAGCGGGCCAGTTATGAAGATTTTTGTTTTCTTTATGTTGAGGTGTAATCCATCCTGAAGGCTGTGATCTTTCATTTTCATCAGTAAGTGCTTCAAACCCTCTTCACTTTCAGCAAACAGGGTTGTGTTATATGTATTTACGTGTTTTTGGTGATTTATAACTTCTGAGGAATTTTCTCGGCTAGGTTGTTTGTATGATTTGAAGTAGAAAGATGTAAAGAGATGCAAATTCTAATTTCTGGCATGTTAAGAAGATTAAAGAAATTATTTTTCTGTTCCTTTTCTTATTCTTTATTTCTTTTACATAGTTCAAGAGCAAATGATAAATGTTACGTTTAAAAGGCTGTTAGGTAGATTTTGCTTAAAAAAATAAATGATAGAAGACGTTGTTTCCATATTGGACGTTTATTATAACCAGCTTCTAATTTATATTCCATATGTAAGGCATTTTACAGATTGCAGAGTATTTCCCTTTATGAGCATTTACTAAGTCTCTGTGGTGATGGTTATTAGCACTGCTATTATGAAGATAATCATTTGAAGACTAAGGTCTATTAAAGGACTTGCAGTAAATGGAAAAGACACTCTTCTCAAAGACCATTTTTTTCCTACCCCATGGAGGTATTATGGACTTGAATTAGGTCTTGCAAATATTTTGTTTTAAAGAATTGTTTTTCTTGTTGCATTGTCATGGTTCAAAAAA
>NW_004444638.1:7380-8431 GCF_000243295.1 Trichechus manatus latirostris | reverse complement strand
TTTCATTTAAAGTAAGTTCAACGTTTACTGTGGAGATATAAAATGTGAGGAAAGATTTTTCCAAAGTCTTTTGAAAGTTTTATAAAAATATTTGTCACAAAACTGTCAAAATTACAGACATTTATTAATATACTTTTTCCCATCTCTTAAAGATTAGTCCTGAAAGAGAAGGTAGAGTAAAGCCTGGCTTGGAAGTCAGAAGATCTGTAATCTCGTTTTGGTGATAACTAATTATTGTGTGTGACCTTAGACCATTTATTTAACTTCTCTGATCCTTGTTTTCTTATCTGAAAAATAAAAGTGTTTGACTGCATGATTTCTATGGTACTCCTCAGTTCTAAAATAGTAAGCTTCTATGAAGTAAGTTTTGTAGTAGTTGTATAGTTTATTTTATTTAAGATTTCACGAAGGTATGCCATATATGAGTATTCACCTAAGAAACTTACTCATTTAATTGTCCAAATATTTGTTGAATGTTTTCTGTGTTCTACTATGCAAAGTTTTACAAATACAGCAATAGATAAGACAGTCATGGGCCTTGTCCTCATGGAGCACAGGGTCCAATGGAGAAGAGTGGATTAAATAACTATTATGTAATTAATTATTTTATCCAGATAATGATATGTTACTAAGAAGATAAGAGTCTCTGGTTGTGAAGTGATTAAGTGCTTGGCTGCTAACCGAAAGGTAGGAGATTCAAACCCACCTGTGTTCGGTAGGAGAAAAGACCTGGTGATCTGCCACCATAAACATTACAGCCTAGGAAGCCCTGTGGGGCAGTTCTACTCTGCCCTATAGTTGTTATGAGTCGGAATCACACAACAACAAAACTAACCCTTTCATGGGTGAATAATTTTTTTTGTGTGTGGAATTTTTTGGTGATGCCATATTTTTTCACTAATGGAATGGATGCTGAATCATTGTTGGTAGTTTTTTATTATTTGAAAAAATGAGTGCCAATTGCAAGCGGGCCATATCTGTCCCATGTTCCATAACATACATCACAATGCGGTACATATCGGTCCCACGGTCCAGGAAGTGTATCACAAAC
>NW_004444638.1:3703-5312 GCF_000243295.1 Trichechus manatus latirostris | reverse complement strand
CAGACTTTGAAAGGTGTAGAGGGTCAGATATGTGCAAATGGGGAAAATTAGATTTATTCCTGTGGGGAATTCAGAATAAGCAAAGGATGTATGTGGAGAAGCACTAGGTATATCAGGAATCTGATTTGTCTAGTATTGAATAGAAGTATACAGAGAGAAAACAGGCAAGGTCAGTTGGGGTGAGATCCTGGAGGGCCTTCAATGCCATTTATGTGTGTGCATTCAAATATAAGTCCATGTTTATGAATATAATAAATGATATGTGATTTTTCTTTTCTTCAACAAATTGTTTTTGGTTATTTCCATCGTTGAATGTCTGCTAGAGGAAAAGTTGTAACCTTTTATTGAATCGTGTGTCACTAATATTAAAATAGGCTTTTGAAATTTTTTTCCTACGAATGCTGATGTCCAACTTCAATCATTTATTTTCTTTCTGTAGATGTTTCTTAGCCTATTCAGTCTATTACATAGTTTTCATGTAGAAGGTAGTTTAATTATTGCATTATTTCTTCTTAAGTATAGGTAACTTAAAATGTTGGCTATTTTAATCCTGAAATCAAATTAGACATTCCAATGTATATATGTCTTTAGCAGTGTAAAAATATAGACTGTTAGTTGTTCCTTTAGCTCTTTCATGTATTTTATTCAGTGTGTTGGTAAATACAGTTTCAATGTCCAGATTTTTTCAAACATTTATTTTCTTTATCATAAAAGAAATATAAACTTAGTATTTTTTTTTTAAATTTTAAAATATACAGAAAAATAGAAAAACATTCCTTTGTACCCATAGCACTTGTACTTAGTGCATTTCTTTCCATATAATATTTATGTTTGGAAACATTTTTAAGCAGAATAGAGAATGACATTGGTTATTTTTTGTGCTTACTAAGAGAATTTAGAACTGATAAACCGTGGGTTCCACACTTTTACTTATCATCCTGTGTTAGTTTGGTTAAACAATTTTAAATCCTTGACTAAAATCTTAAGTTTTCTTTTAAATTAAAAAGTAGTGGTCTGATGTTAATTCAAAGTATTGAATGCTTTTTAGTTTTTCAAAGTGATTTATTCCATAAGCAATCTAACTGCTTATTTTATTCTTTTAAACTGCCTAAAACATAGCGGCATGTGAAATCTTCAATGAAAGGAAACGTTTCTCCCGTTTAATTGGGAAGAGTTGTGGTTATTTGACGTTATCAACGCAGTCACAGTTATGTTTGCAGACTCACCTGAGGGAAAAAAAAAAAGATCCAGGAATTTGGGGAGCTAAAATAGCAGGTTAAGGCCAGAGATAATTTAGAAAGGCGACATAGGATTCTTTCTTTGATTCATAAGACAGCTTGTTTATAGAGGGCCTATTTTATGTAAAGTCGTGTAAATACAAAGCAGGATAAACATGACCCCTGTCTTGTCATGCTTGCTTGTCTTGCTCACAGCCAAGTTAGTGGATCTGAATAGAGAATTCTGGGGATTGACACCAGGCCCTTGCATGTGTAAAGCAAAAAAATTTCAAAGGCTTCCACTGGGTAGAGAGCAAAATTATTGTAGAAAGCTGAATTAAAGTCCAGGAATTTTTACATATCTTAAGATTCTGGTATTAAATTAGAGGAGT
>NW_004444638.1:1480-2648 GCF_000243295.1 Trichechus manatus latirostris | reverse complement strand
AAAAAACTGCATGTACATGCTACACCTTATCCTATTTTTTATAATTATATCATCAGCCTCTTTTGATGGTCTGCTTGATTTCATGTTAAATTGATCTAGTGCTCCTAAAACTGATTTCCTCTTATTGTATTCTTTGTTAACATGATAATCCCCTTACCCCATTCCTGCCATGACTTCCCCACCCCAGCACACATTGAAAAACTACCTGTTTGGTCAGGGCTGCTGGGTAGAGTTGGGCAACGCCATGTGCCTGCAGGCCAACATGTACTTGTTTTTTTCTAATATGCACAAATACACTGTATGAGCTAGGGAATAGCCCTCTGTTATTAAAATTAATGAACTAGACGTAAGATTTGCATTAAGAGTGACCATTACTGCGTTTACTTTTCTTTTTCTTTCTGGAAAAGTCTAGGATTCTCTGCAAGAAAAATTTTGAATATCAGCTTTGATTCTCCACTTCTTTTGGACTGATACAAGTTTATTTTATTTTACAGTTGATCCTGAGAATTGAATATTGGTATACCTCAAGTTTAGTCTCTAAGAATACTAAGTTTCTTTAAAAGACATTTTTATATGCCCTTATAGCTTTAATATTTTTAGTGTCTGTAGCTTAGAAAGCCTTATTTATGTCACTCTTAGTTTGTAAGGCATAATCTGAAGCCATTTTAGTAAATCTGAATATTATACAGGTAAGTGTATAGTTTACCTCAACTGAAAACCTGTAATCACGTTGAAGGTTGTTTGTATAAAATTAAGCACTTTCTTTTTTTTGTTTTTTTCAGGTTTATGTTAAATCTATAAGAAATTTTTCTTCAGAGTCAATGTCTTTGGTAAGATGATATTTAGCTTTAATACTTAGAACGAATACACACACACATACTCTTACATATATATACATTTCATCTATTTTATTGTTTGATTTTGAAATAGTATCAGTGTAATAGGAAAACATAATCTCTACTTTTTTGATATCTGATAATGTTACATTCAAGTTATATTTTTACCTAGTAGTTAATATCTGATTTTTCTGTTGTCTGGAATATCTGCTGATATTTTACATAATCTACATACACAAGAAAAGAGAAATGAAAAAAAATGTTTAGTGCTAAACTGCAGGCAACTTCGTTTATTTTTCATTAGTTTATATTTAAACAGATTTTTATTTGCT
>NW_004444638.1:0-912 GCF_000243295.1 Trichechus manatus latirostris | reverse complement strand
TTGTGTTTTTCTGAAAAAATGTTACTAAGTTGAAGTTAATGTTTTCCTAAAAGTATATTATTAAATAATAAGCCTTTTTCAGGATCAGAGGTATTTTCAGAATTTAGGAAATATGGTCTTTTTTTCTGTAGTAATTGCCCTTGTAAAGTTACTTTGGGTAATCAGTTGATCTTGTATCTCCCAGATTTAGAAGCAATTGGACTAGTCCAGTTATGTGATCTGAAGGCCCAATGTAAATTAGCCCCTATCTTCCCTGGTTTAAAATCGGAAAAGGTGTGCATCAGGCTTGTATCCTTTTACCATACTTACTCACTCTGTATGCTCAGCAAATAATCTGAGAAGCTGGACTATATGAAGAAGAATGTGGCATCAGGAGTTAAGGAAGACTCATTAACCATCTGTTAGAATAGCTGGAATTTTGATAGTATAGTTTTCTACTTTTTTTATTGAAGAAGTATGATGTTTCAGTGTTCCAATATAACCTAGATTATAGGTTAATTATGCTTTTGTGGGCTGGTGTACAAATTACACCTTTTATAAACAAAGTTATTTCTGAAGGAAACTGTATCAATTGTCAAATAGTTGGTTTATATAATAAGTTTTGTAAGGTGTGTGTAAATTTTTTTCCAGGCTGCAGCCTTTGCTAGACTTGTAAAAGGATAGATGCAGTTATATGGATTTGCTAATTTACAGATTTGATAGCATGATTCTAAAATGTAAATATTTCATGTTGACATATTGACTATCTTCTCTTTCTTTAGGTTCCAGCAACACATTATACATATACACCCCTGAACCAACTTAAGGATGGCACAGTTGTCAATGTCTATGGTGTTGTGAAGTTCTTCAAGCCTCCATATCTAAGCAAAGGAACTGGTAGGTGTTAAAATTGGTGGAGTTTTTATGAACTCT
>NW_004444637.1:17829-19070 GCF_000243295.1 Trichechus manatus latirostris | reverse complement strand
TTTAAAATTTGGGTGACCTAGAACCATAACAGGAAAGGGAAAAAATATGGGTTGAAGCCCTGCTGGAAACTTAATCTCCTTCTTAGAAAACAAGGATAGCGGATGTGTTGCATAGCAACCAAATCTCTTGCTCTTTGGATTGTGCACAGAGTCAGAAACAGCAGTGCCCAGCTTAAAGATGGCAGCCAACTGCACCACGTTGAGTGTGCCGCTGTCCTCAGTCTTGGCAATTATGGGATTCTCACCTTTCGGGCTCCTGAAAGGACCCAATACTCTTCTTCCAAGTCTCCCATTCCAAGACTTAGACTCATAATTTTTCCAATTTTAGTTATGATTCTGGATCACCCAAATTGAAAACTTCGAGTCTCTTCTGGTTTCACTATGTCATGACTGAACTGGTTAGAACCAGTTCAAAGCCCTAGTTTCTTGGGCCTAAGGCTACAGTCCCCCTGAGCTCTTGCTCTCCATCCCTGACCCCGACCCCCCATCATCCTTTCAGCAGCTGAGTGCCTACTGTGGACCAGGCATTGCACTTGGCTCCAGAGGTCCTTGTCTGCCACCTCCCTCTTTGCTGCCCAGGCCTGCTCTGCAGTGACTCAATCCCTCCTTTCCTTGGCTGTGTCTCAGTAAGCGTGCGGTTGGGGGAGGGGGTGTTGGCTCCAGTGACAGTCATAATCCCTAAGTCCCCAGCAGATCTACCATTGACGAATAGGAGCCAGTAATGGAGTTGCACACTTGGGGGCTCCAAGGCCAAGTTCTCCCATTGGATTTGCCTACAGAAGCATGGAACTGCCTTGCACTGTCTTCTCCCACCTTGTCCATCCCATTCATGGGTTCTCTTGCCGCCTTACCCACATCCCAGTCTCACAGAGATGATCAGTCTCTTGATTCTTTCCAGGAAGAAATCACATTTTATTTCCGGCTTGCAAACTCTTCTAGAGTGGATCAGCAGGGGGTGGCTTTTAGAGTGGCGATGTTGCTGGGTAGTGAGAAGGTATCCTTGCTCCACTGATGTCCAGTGGGGTCTTGCCTAGTTCTGGATCACCACTTGCTGTTTGTAATTTGTTGTTGGAAGAGAGAGACACAGCAGGCAAAACAGACTAGTTTAGAAGTTTCTGAAAATGATGTCAGTAAGATGGTGGAGCCGACAGCTCCAAACTCCTGTGCCCCCACAGAAACATTGAAAAACAAGCAGAAGCTGTCAGAACCAACTTTTTCACAATTCTGGAACATTCTGGAAC
>NW_004444637.1:13234-16631 GCF_000243295.1 Trichechus manatus latirostris | reverse complement strand
GACTTAATGACATTTTCAAGTTACCACAAACTACACTTATGACAGTCCTTTTTTTTTTCCTGCATCTTATCATTGGTAACATGTACTACGTACAGTGTTGCAATGTGTAATTTGCTAATGTTATTCTCAGATGTTTAATTGCAAATGTTCAGTTTTATGATTTACTGTTCAAAACACTGCTGTATAGACTTAGTTGACTAAATCAGGGGCTTCAGTTGCTTGAAAACATGGGCGCAATAACTGATCACTTTTCTAATTCGATAGGCAGATTCAGGAAGCAGTGAGATTTTAATACAAAATATATGAAGAAAAATGAAAAGGAATATACAGACAACTCTTAATTTTCTGACTGGAAATGCCATTCCCATTCGAGGGTAATCCAAACGATCCAGAACCTTCCACAAGTGGAGTTATTACTGCAATGGATAACATGCCAACATCGTCAACTCTTCTTCATCACTGGAGTAGATATTTATGATTTGTGTACTTCTTTATGGATGTATGTATGAAAATACAGGCACCCCCCGGATTACAAACGAGTTCTGTTCCTAAGTCTGTCTTTAAGTTGAATTTGTACATAAGTCAAAACAGATATGGTTGGTATCTAACATCAGTTAGTCAAATGTTTGTCTTAGTATGTAGTATATAGCATACCTTTCCATGCATAAAAAACACAAGAGAAATACTTCCAGATACGCGAAAACATCTTTAACATAACAATACAGTAGTACTAATGATAATGTTTTGATGCACATTGCAAAATAGTGCCTCTTTGTTATTTTGAACCATTGTACATACCTCAGATTTTTAATATAGACTTTGACGGGTTGGTTCGTAATTCTGGGTTATACGTAAGTCGAACGTTCATAGGGACTGCCTGTAACTATCTGTAAATTTATATGTAATGTTTCCAACACCTAAAGACAAAGATTGGATTTATAAAATTACTGATAATAAAAAGCAATAACAATGAAAACAGAAAAAGATAAAATTAGGTATTCTACTTACACAGAGTCACTGTATCAAAAAGAATTGGTCGCATTCAACCATTTCAGGAGGTAGCATATGATCAAGGACTGATGGTTGATGGAAGAAGTCCAAGCTGTACTGAAGGTACTGGTGAAAATCAAGGCTCCAGGAATTGATGGAATACCAATTGAGATGTTTCAACAATCGGATACAGTGATAGAAGTACTCACTCGCCTATGCCAAGAAATTTCGAAGACAGCTACCTGACCAACCGACTGGAAGAGATCCATATTTGTGCCCCTTCCAAAGAAAGGTGATCCAACAGAATGTGGAAGTTATCGAACAATATCATTAATATCACACATAAGTAAAATTTTGCTGAATATCATCCAAAAGCATCAACAGGGAACTGCCAGAAGTTCAAGCCAGATTCAGAAGAGGGCATGAAACAAGGGATGTCATTCCTGATGCCAGATGGATCTTGGCTGAAAGCAGAGAATACCAGAAAGATGTTTACCTGTGTCTTATTGACTATGCAAAGGCATTTGGCTGTGTGGATCATAACAAATTATGCATAATATTGTGAAGAATGGCAATTCCAGAACACTTCATTGTGTTCCTGAGGAACCTGTACATAGACCAAGAGGCAGTTGTTCAAACAGAATAAGGGAATACTGTGTGGTTAAAAGCCAGGAAACGTGTGTCCCAGGTTGTATCCCTTCCATCAGTATGCTGAGCAAATAATTCAAGAAGCTGGACTATATAAAGAAGAACATGGCATCAGGATTGGAGGAAGGCCCATTAACAACATGAGTTATGCAGATGACACAATCTTGCTTGTTGAAAGTGAAGAGGACTTGAAGTACTTACTGATGAAGATCAAAGAGTACAGCCTTCAGTGTGACTACACCTCAACATAAAGAAAACAAAAATCCTCACCACTACACCAATAAGCAACATCACGATAAATGGAGAAAAGATTGAAATTGTCAAGGATTTCGTTTTACTTAGATCCACAATCAATGCCCATAGAAAGAGCAGTCGAGAAATCAAATGACATATTGCATTGAGCAAATATGCTACAAAAGACCTCTTCAAAGTGTTCAAAAGCAAAGATGTCACTTTGAGGACTAAGGAGCACCTGACGCAAGCCATGATATTTTCAGTCGCTTCAAATGCATACGAAAGCTGGACAATGAATAAGACTGAAGAAAAATTGATGCCTTTAAATTATGGCGTTGGTGAAGAATATTGAATATACTACCAGCTACGAGAAGAATGAACAAATCTCTCTTGGAAGAAATAAAGACAGAATGCTCCTTAGAATCAAGGATGACAAGACTTTCTGGACATGTTATCAGGAGGGACCACTCCCTGGAGAAGGACATCATGCTTGGTAAAGTGGAGGGTCAGCAAAAAAGAGGAAGACCCTCAACGAGATGGATTTACACAGTGGCTGCAAAAATGTACTCATGCATAATAGATATTGTGGGATGTATGCCATTTAAACATGGCTGCACTACTGACAGTTGCAGCCCCCACAGGCCTCTATGCTGTATACGACATGTTGGAGACTTGTCAGCGATAAGAATCAGATTAGGCACGACTTGTTTTCCCAGAGCTATTGCCCTGTTACTGATTGGCTTGTTTACCTGAATTCCTTCTCCCTTGCCCGAAACTTATTGTTACTCACCCTAAACCCATTGTTCTGTTAATTGCTTTACTGCTTGCTGTATTGACTATAAAATAAACTCCTGGGACTGAAGCCGGGGATCGACTCCTCAGAGTGACCCTCCTGGCCCCACTTCTCTGTAAGAGTTGTGCAGTTGGTTACTGTCTTCGCTGTCCCGACTACCGTCGCCACTGCGACAGATATTGTAAGGATGGTGTAGGACCAGGCATTGTTTCTATCTGTTGTACATAGGGTTGCTACGAGCTGTAACTGACTTGTTGGCACCTAACAACAACTTTGGAGCCTTGGTGGCTGCATAGTGGTTAAGAGCTCGGCTGCTAACCCAAAGAACAGCAGTTCAAACCCACCAGCAGCTCCTTGGAAACACTATGGGCAGTTCTACTCTGTCCTATTGGATCACTAAGAGTCAAAATTGACTCGATGGCAATGGGTTTAACTGGTAGGATAACTTAAGTCAGAAGCAACTCATGAAGGAGTTGCCAGAATGGCACCCTGTTGTAAGTTGGGGACTACCTGTAGTTAGGACAGAGCTTAGTCAAAAACGTCCCTTTGGAATTGTAAATATCACGGCTCTCTTTTCAAGGACACTCTTTGTGAGAAATACTTCATTGGCATGGGAAATTGAATTGTTATTAACTGACATTTTGCGACTTAAGAACTCTAGTTTTATATAAAGAGTTTGACCACAGCTCTAACACACCTCATCATTTGGGTCGGGAAACTTGTCATAAGAAT
>NW_004444637.1:11493-13134 GCF_000243295.1 Trichechus manatus latirostris | reverse complement strand
CGAACAGAGAATACAACAATCCTGAAACCCTAAAACATCAAATGAAGAGATAAAGAACTCAGCCAAGCACCAAATGGAGTGAGAAAACTGACAGAGAAAGGAGAGCTAGGAGAGATTCATGCAGAGGTCCTCTATCAAAATACGCAGCGCAGATCTGCCATCTTGGAATCCTATCGGAGACCAGCAAACAGGGAGAAAGCACCTCATGGAGTGTCCATGGGAGACAAAACAACCAGTAATTTGTGATATACGCTTTCCCACTCCCCAGCCTTCTTCACCCCCACTCGGCTTCCTCTGCTTCCCGTGGCCACAGTCTCTTGACCGGGAAACACCGGCTGCTTGGATACCACACACCTGAACAGGCCGGCTCTCTGAGTGTCATTTGTTGGCTGCTGGTGTTTCTTTTTTCTGCTTTTGATTTCTTCCTTACCTCTCACCACCTCTCCCTCTTTTCGCCCAAATACCTGGCTCTGTGCGCCATCTTTGCTTCTTCCTGAGGGGTTGCAGATCTCTGGTAATTTGAGATATACGCTTTCCCACTCCATACCCTTCATCACCCACACTTGGCCCCCTCTGCTTCCTGCAGACACAGTCTCTTGTCCAAGAATCTCCGGCTGCTTGGATTCCACCAGCCCGCACTAGCTGGCTTTCTGAGTGCCATTTGTTGGCTGCTAGAGTTGCTATTTTTTGCTGCTGCTTTTGATTTCTTCCTTACCTCTCACCACCCCACCTCCTTTCGCTCAAATACCTGGCTCCATGTGCCATCTTTGCTTTTTCCTGAGGGGCTGTGGAGCTCTGTTCGAGTGTGGAGCTGCTTCAAGTCTGCGCTGCCCCGCTAGTGGGATCCCGGGGCTTTTCTTCATTTGTTTGTTTTGAATTGTTTGTTTGTTTTCCTTTCCTTTTCTTGAGTTAGGAGCCCTTTCCACCCAGGCGGTGCTGTGTGAGAAGGAGATGTCCCCCTCAGCTTGCACAGACACGCAGAGGGATCCCTGAGGGCATTTCTTTTTTCATTGTTTCTTTTTTTTCTGTTTTTTTTTGGGGGCCTTTCTAGTTCTTGTTTTTTTTTTTTAATTTGTTTTGTTTTCTTTTCCCTCTTTTTCCCCTGTTGTCTTTCTTCCTTGCTCAGTTTCTCATCTCTCTATATCTTCCTTCTCTTTCTGTTCCCTGAATGCCTGGCGTTGTATACCTCTATGCCTTCTAGCCAGGCTATACTGCAACACCTGAGAGCAACTTCCCCAGACCTCATAGCTGCACTGGTGGGATCCCTGGGAACTTTTCGGTTCTTTAACCTTTCCGATTTTTATTTATTCATTCTTTTCTTATCTTCCTCTTCCCCTTTCTATTTTTCTCCATTTCATAGTCTCTCATCTCTCCACTCCAACGGCAAGCTCCCCTAGCTTTCTTTTTTGTTTGTATGTTTTTAGCTCCTGTTCCTCTCTCCTCTCTCCCATATCCATGGTAGCTGCACACATAACAATCTCCCCGCTGCATCCTGCCTACCTGCACCTTGCACTTGACATCACACAAACAAACAGCACAGGCACGGCCTACTGGAACCTGCCCTGCACATATTACCAACCTGCCCTGGTGGCTGTAGTAAGTGCCACAAACAACCCATCCCAGTAACTCCTCTTCAGCTAG
>NW_004444637.1:0-1646 GCF_000243295.1 Trichechus manatus latirostris | reverse complement strand
TAAATCTTCTAAAATGTTTGTTACTGGAAAAATGAAAGTGCCACTGATTAGCTGAAGAATTTTCAAGGATTGTAACAAAATTTTAACAGCATAGTAAATTTGGAGAAAAAAATTAAAAATGTGTGGTGAAAGAATAAAAAGGTTCTCCCAAGTTGATGTGGGCATATCATGTGGCTTTAGCATTCACTTTATAACCTAGATTCTACGTTTCCTGGTGGCACAGTGGTTAAAGTGATCGACTACTAACAGAATGGTCAGCTGTTTGGTACCCCCAGCAGCTCCTTGGGAGAAAGATGTGGCAGTCTGCTTCCATAAAGACTTATAGCCTTGGAATCCTTATGGGGTCACTATGAGTCAGACTCAGTGGCAGAGGGTTTTGGATATATTTCCTTCAGTCTCTCCTGTATTGAATGTACTTCTTTCCGAGGTGCTTCTATCTGAACTTATCCAAACTTCTTGGGAGTGTAGCCTTCTGCATGTGCTGCCTCTACTTCCTGACTTCTTCCTGAGTCCTTAGCAAAACTGATCATGACCTCTATACCCTTGGCGCACAACCATGCATCTATAAAACTTCCCTCAGAAGAAACTCACAACTTTCTGATTATTCCTTTTCTTTTCATTCCTTATTACATTTATCACGTGTCATTTTACACCTCTGACTATACCTTCCCTCATGAAACTCTCAAACTTTGGCATAAGAGGCTCTAGTTTTAGATTTTTATCAGTTCTCCTTCTTCTGTCCT
Source organism: Trichechus manatus latirostris (assembly GCF_000243295.1). Classification (NCBI taxonomy): domain Eukaryota; kingdom Metazoa; phylum Chordata; class Mammalia; order Sirenia; family Trichechidae; genus Trichechus; species Trichechus manatus. The sequence continues at coordinate 903 of NW_004444637.1, read as the reverse complement.
CTTTCCTACACCTACGTCTTAAATGGCATCTCAGATTTCTGGCTTGGAACTTCTTCTCTTCGCACATTGTATATTCTCTCTAGGTTATCTCAGACTCTCTCTCACTTCAACTTCCATGTCCATCTCATAACTGACAAATATTCATCTGTCATGAAAACTTCCTTGTGAGTACCGGATCTAAACTTTCGTCTGCCTGCCTGACATTTCCACAACAGCTCCAAATGGACTCACTACTCTCCCTGGGATTTACTGCTTTGCCTTGGTCACTATCTCAGTGGACAATACCCGCCTCTGAGAAATGACTCTTGCTGAGATGTGTCCTGGTTTTATCTACCTCTGTGGTCACTACCAGAGCCCTATATATTCCTGATCATTATCTCTTTCCATTACTGGCCCCTATTCACTGATTTTGCCTGTATCCCTATCATTTAAAAAAAAAAAAAACAACAAAAAACTGTAGCCATCGAGTCAATTGTGACTCAATATTGACCCTATTAGACAGAGTAGTACTGCCCCCAAGGGTTTCCAAGGCTGTAAATCTTTATGAGAGGAGACTGCTACATATTTCTCCCACAGAGGGGCTGCTGGTTCAAATCGCCACCCTTGCAGTTAGCAGTTGAGTGCTTAACCGCTGTGCCACCAGGGCTCCTTGTGCCTATCATATAACCCGTTACTGTCGAGTCGATTCCAACTCATAGTGACCCTATTGGACAAACGAGAAGGAGTAGTTCAACTGCTCCATTATCTTTCACAAAGAAGTCCTGGCCAAATTACTCTCCTCAGATACTTTGTTGGCTTCCATTGCCTGTGATTTATAGTAAACCCTTCAGCCAGATGCTTCTTCAAGGCTCTTCATATAGTTTCCTGCTGACCTTCCTATTTCATGTGACCTAACTCAGAGCC
>NW_004444636.1:17757-19255 GCF_000243295.1 Trichechus manatus latirostris | reverse complement strand
TATATTTATGATATATATGTATTTATAGTTGTATTATTGTAAATAAAGGCTTTACAATTATGATCCAGTTTGTACTTGATATGATAATAATTACAATTCCCTGGCTGTACTTGTGGCTGAATATTGAAGGATGCTATTCTGCAAATTTATTTTAAAAGGTAAATACTATGGACAGTGGTAGGTAAGGAAGCCACCGAGGATGCTGTTCCTTCAGTTGCTGTGGAGACATTGCTAACACCTCCCACAGTCTCTTTGCTCTTCCTAGTCCTGGAAGAAAGCACTCTGACCCTTGCCAAAGAAAAGTCCTCAGGGAGCTAGAGTGGGTGTTCCCAGGTAGAGGGCAGCTTTCCAAGGTTCCGAGATGATGACATCATAAAAACACTTCTCACAAAGGGGATCTCAGGCTGTGTTTTCCCGCACTCTGGCATTAAATGTCTGAAAAAAAACCAGGGAGTTTGGTGTTTGTCTACAGCATAGATTCCATGTGATAGCCAATGTCATAGCATCAACGTTAAAGGATATGCGGCAACTAGTAGGGGGAAATAGTTTATTTCCCTTATGATTCAATGGAATGTAGTTTAGGCTTCAATACATAGCCTTCCTGAAAAGAAGAGTTGACCAGGAAATTTAACTAATAACATTTCGTTTCTGATATATATAACAAAACAGAATATAGGCTATGAGTATACCTGGGAACATATTATCCCTGCTGTTCCTCACTTGCCTAGAGAGTAATGGAGGGGTAGGCCAAATAATTACACAACAGTGTTCATAAGTTTAGATATTTCTATTATTTGGAGTGATATATTTCCTCAGATATTCACTTTAGCATGTGGAGATAATGATTATAGTTTTAAAATTAAACCCACAAAATACATACAAATTATTGTAAGCGTGTGCATTTTGTATTTTTTTTTTGTAAAACTATTTATTTAGAATTAATTTTCTCTACCTTCCAATTTACTCTTAAGCTTATACATCGTTGTAGAGCCTGTATCTCTAATTCTGATGAAGACAGAATTAGCAAAACATGATATGTCTTAGAAAAATGGAAGGAGTGTCTCGTTGACGTGGTGTTGACATGAATGTTTTAAAGTTCTAGTTGTAGTCTTTTCAAATATGTAAGTTTTTTGTTTTTTTTTAATCTTAGGAGAAAAGTAACCACATAATAGTCCTTTCATAATGGGAGTAAGAAACAACTTGGGTCCTTGCTGTTACATGAATAACATAAATGTGATTTTTTTTTTCCTAAGAAACCAGATAATCAAATCAGGAAAAGATTGTAAGAATATAGTCCAAGCTCTTTTATGCAAACAGTTGTCTTACAAGATTGCTAGTCATAATATTTTTCAAAATCTGTTTTGAATAGAGGTATTGACTGCAAAAGGTCCAATTTTATTTTTGTTACTCAGAGAAATATGGTAAAATCCTTAGTATGTTAAAGGTATTAATATCTAAAGGTTAGTTTTGTGATACAATCAAAATATCTTCTGACCAC
>NW_004444636.1:12580-15077 GCF_000243295.1 Trichechus manatus latirostris | reverse complement strand
TAGATTTTAAGTACTGACAATATATTATGAAACTGTTACTATATAAAATGAACAGCTCTCTGAAATTTAGGTTATGGGTTGAATGCCTCTCAAATAGATATTCCATACTTAACTGTGTTTAAGAACACTATAGTGCAATGTTCCTGCACAAGGCATTCACAATTGGAAAACTGACGGGAATACTCCCATATAATGTATAAGTTTAATGTTTGCATAAATTACATCTTAATAGTAACCATGGTCAAAAAAAAAAAAAAAAAACCTCTGTTATATGAAACTGTTCCTCCATCTAGTAGATGGGCTAATAAAAGCTCACCACTTTGTACTTCAAAACTGTATGTACTCAATAAAAATGTATGGAGAACTACTTTTAGGCATAGGTGCCCTGGTTGTGCAGTGATTAAAGTGCTCGGCTGCTAACCAAAAATGTCAGCGTTTCAAACCCACCAGCTGCTCTGCTGGACAAAGATGTAGCAGTCTGCTTCCTTAAAGATTACAGCCTTGGAAACCCTATGAAGCAGTTCTAATTTCTCCTACAGGGTCACTATGAGTCAGAATAGACTTGACAGCAATTGGTTTGGTTTGGTTTACTTTCAAGCATTGATTTCAATTTAGTTATAAATATAAATATATTTGGAGGGTTTTATTAGAAAAAATATTTTAAAATATCAGACAATCAGGATTCTTCAGGGTAATATGCAATCACGAATAAGTGAGCTCGTATGATAGATTTCCACATATTAGCAAGGGTAATATGGTTAATAAGTGGAGAGAGAAAAGAAAAAAATCTTCAAACACGGTAGTTCAAGAATGGGTTATCTAACTAACATGGTAAAACTAGGATGAACACTCTTAGATTCCTATACAATATCCAAGCAGCCAGTTAATTCAACCAAAATGAATTCAATTTAGAGGAACCAGCAAAAAAACCCAACTACAACTGGTTTTCCATTGCTATGTACCCTCTTCCTATGTGAAAGAAGAAGCTTTAACATTTTCAGTGTGTTTTAGTAGTTTAGGAAAGAATAGTTCTGCTTAATTGCCTCCTAAACCTTCTGCTGTTCAAGTTGTGATCCTTGGACTTTAGCATCATCTGGGAAGGAACTTGTTAGAAATGTGCAGTCTCAAGCCTCACCCAAACCTCCTCACTCTCACTGAGTGAGAACCTATATTTAAAAGATATTCCCAGGTGATTGACATGCACATGAAATTTTGAGAAGCACTGTTTTAAGCAATGAATATTTTCCATATTGTTTTTAATGACAAGAGAATACAATGAAATTAAGAGCCTGCCAATATTTGAAATTTTTCTTAGTTTAAATTTTGATGTGATTCTCTGGAATATATATACTAAAATACAAAACTTTTCTGAGAGTCTAATTTGTTTCTGTTTTTAAATTGATGCACATTCACAGATGCTGTTCTCAAATTATCTTTACATGGAATTGTGAAACTACACCATGCAACATCTTTCCTAATCTCTCCATTCCCATCAGATTATCAAAAGCTATATACAAAATATTACAATCTTAGTGAAGTACTCTGTATCAGAGCACATCAATTTCTGTGTGCCCTTTCATATAAAGAGAAATTTTCTTAACTCATAAATGGCAGTGATTTTTCAACATTCTGAGTCATTGGGAGAATTTATGTTAATGTATGCATATCTAACTCAGACTTCCTTTTTTCACTCCATCCTTCCCAAACCTATAATTGGGTTTCCTTCTTGGCTAGGGTAAAACTAATCATGTAGGTAGTTTTGAGTGTGGGTGACGTTGAGTAAATAAATGTGGTTGTCCCATTCATTCATTTTTATCCTGATATTTTATTTTTGTAAATTCATAGATCCAGTATTTAAAAAATGCAATAAATATGATAAGAGTGATTTCCCTATAAAGGGGTAAATATGATCATTATTATATTTTTGTCAGAATTATGTATCAAAGCAGATAATCCTGAATAGTAGAATGCATGCTGCTGGAGATCTTCATAAAACAGCAGCAAGAAGCAACATTCAAACATGAGTCAGTGAAAACACTGATGATAAAGGGAGTCAAAGTAGTGTCAGAGAACATTTTCTTTCATTTGATTATAAAACTAGGACAATACATGAAGTAAATTTGAAAAATATAAAAAACGAGATATTTTTTAAAGAGGACGAGATTTATTTACAGGCTGTTTTTAAAAAAATCTTGATAATACTTTTATACACATATTTTCATCAACTGGGATGACTATATATGTAAAGTTACATTTTATGAGTAAGCAACTTACTGTGTTAATAATTTTAAAAATGTTTGATTTGTTTGTACATATATTATTCTGTGGTATAAATTTCTTAAAATAAATGGTATCATTTATATTTTGAATGTTAAATTTCTGTTCCTGTTTTCTTGAAAATGCTGTTGCAATGAATTTCCATGTAAAGTATATGCATCACTGGTTATTTCCTTGTGAAAACAAGTTTTAGCAGTAAAACTCTTCATATACAAAGCTA
>NW_004444636.1:5709-6950 GCF_000243295.1 Trichechus manatus latirostris | reverse complement strand
AGGGCAGGTCCAGCTGAAGGGGAGTTGCTGAGATGGGTTGTTTGTGGCACGTACTAGGGCTGACAGTGCGGACCAGGAATCAGTGCAGGGCAGGTTCCAGTAGGCCATGCCTGTGCTACTTGGGGGTGTGAATTTCAGTGCATAGTGCAGGTAGGCAGGAAGGAGAGGGGAGACTGTGATATGTGGAGGTATGATGGGTATGGGAAAGAGGAGAGAGGAACAGGAGCCAAAAACATACACAAAAACAAAAAAGAGTTCTAAGGGAGTTTGCCATTGGAGTGGAGAGATCAGAGTCTGAGAAATGGAGAAAAACAAAAAAGAAAGAAAGAAAAAGGGTAAAAGAAAAACAATGAATAAATAAAAATTAGGAAAAGAAAAAAAGACCCCTCAGGGATCCCACCGATGTGGCTGTGAAGACTGGGGAAGTTGCTCCCAGGCTGTGAAGTACTGCCTGGCTAGAAGGTACAGAGGTGTCATACAGTGCCAGGTATTCATGATGCAGGAAGAGAAGGTAAGTATAGAGAGGAGAAACTGAGAAATGAAGAAAGACAAAAAGGGAAAAAGAGAGAGAAGAAAATAAAACAAAGAAAAAACCCAAAAATCAAAAACCAAAAAACAACCCCCCCCCAAGAAAAACAAGAAAAAAGAGAGCTCCCAGGGATGCCACCGTGTGTGTGTGCAGAGTACAAGAGTAGCTCTCAAGCCGTACAGTGCTGCCTGGCTAGAAGGGGCTCCCAAGCCAAGAAAAGAAAAAGAAAACAAACAAACAAATCAAAACAGAACAAACAAAAACCCCGGGGGTCCCACCATTGTGGTAGCACGGATCGCGAAGCGGTTTCACCGTCTAGCTGTGTTTTGCAATCTTTCAGGAAGAAGCAAAGATAGGACACTGAGCCAGGTATTTGAGTGAGAGGAGGGAAAGGTGGTAAGAGATAAGGAAGAAATCTAAAGGAGTGGAAAAAAGCAACACCAGCAGCCAAAAAATGGCACTCAGTGATCTGGCCCTTGCGGGCGGGTGGAATCCAAACGGCTTCAGGGTGCAGTCAGTTCTTCCAGGCCAAGGGATTGTGGCCACAGGAAGTAGTGGAGGCTCACTAAGGTGAAGAAGGGTGAGGGGTGGGAAAGCATGTAATACTGGTTACCGATTGTTCTGTCTCCTGCTGTAAGCTCTGTGAAGCTGCTTTCTCGTACCCCCTGTTTGCTGATCTCCGACAGGAGTCCAAGATGGTAGATCCATGCTG
>NW_004444636.1:2848-4311 GCF_000243295.1 Trichechus manatus latirostris | reverse complement strand
CAGGCACTGCTTGGAAACCCTATGAGGCAGTTCTACTCTGTCCATAGGGTTGCCGTGAGTTGGAATTGACTCAGTGGCAATGGGTTTGTTTGTTTTTATTTCCTGAACTAGCAGCTTTGGTAAAAAGACACAATTTAAATTGGGAAAATGTAAACCCTTCAGAATTGGCTGCAGTGGCTTACAAATTAGCTGAAACTGAAGAAGAATAAAATAGAGAAAGTGAGGTAAAAACTAGAGAGCTCAAAAATAAATCAGTGACTTTCCAGTTACAACAGCTGCAAAGTAGAGGCAGTGATGATAGAATTCTGACCAAGTGACAGCCTCAAACAAATACACCTCAAAATGAGCTAGTTTGCAACTACCATAAGAAGTCCCGACATTTTAAGAGGGCTTGTTTAAAACTTGAGAATAAACAAAGGGTTACTTCTTCAGCACCTCCATTACCATCACAGTGACGGTGCTTACTTGCTTTCTACTGGAAAAATCAACAATGTATGGGGACAGCTCTCCCACAAGGGTTTACAGAAAGTCCTACTTATTTTTCACAAGTATTATATTCAGACTTAGTTCCGTTTTAATTTAAATGTAAAAACAAAAAACCAAACCCATTATCATCGAATCAATTTTGACTCATAGCAACCCTATAGGACAGAGTAGAACTGCCCTATAGGATTTCCAAGGAGTAGCTGGTCTATTCGAACTGCCGAGCTCTTGATTAGCAGCAGAATGCTTAACCACTGCACCACAATTTTCTCAGTCTACTATTAAATGTTTCTGACATCTAATTTCAGATGAAGTATTTCTAAAGATTCAAAAAGAAAGGAAGCTGTGTTAATTTTTCCTTTGCCTACCACAAAAAAAAAAAAAGAAAAGTTTTTTAGGTCTTCGTGGATATTGTTGAAATTGGATTCCAAATTATATTTCATTGTTAGCCCAACCCTTATATGACTATATGAAAAAGAAGTAACTCTTCTTTTTTCCCTTTCTGAAGAAAGTATAGGGTGATAGATGCACTTCAACAAGCCTTTCTAACCACTGCCACTTTGGGGTTCCCAAATTATGCTTTGAGATTTTCCCTGCATGTGAAGGAACAAAATGGAAATGTTTGTGGCATTTTTACTCAGAAACTTGGGAATCATCAGAGGCCTGTAGGGTACTGTCTTAGTTATCGAGTGCTGCTATAACAGAAATACCACAAGTAGATGGCTTTAACAAACAGACATTTATTCTCTCACAGTCTAAAAGGCTAGAAGTCCAAATTCAGGGCACCATCTCCAGGGGAAGGCTTCCCCTCTCTGTTGACTCTGGAGGAAGGTCCTTGTCATCAATCTTCCCCTAATCTAGGAGCCTCACAGAGCAGGGACCCTGGGTCTAAAGATGCACTCTGCTCCTGGCACTGCTTTCTTGGTGTTATGAGGTCCCCAAGTCTTTCTGCTTCCTTCTTTCTATCTCAAAAGGATTGA
>NW_004444636.1:0-689 GCF_000243295.1 Trichechus manatus latirostris | reverse complement strand
TATTCTCAGATTTACTTTAACTCAGCATCTATCTGCCAGCAGGTTAACCTCTTATGAAGCCTTATCATTGACAACCTCAAATATTCAAATACATGTCGTTAAATTGTTAAATCCAGCTACTCTTTTTCCTGAGGAAGAAGGAGTACCGCATGACTGCTTTTATTTGACAGATCAATTTCTGACCCCAAGAGAAGATATCCAGGAAACTCCTTTAGATAACCTTTCTGTGGTTTAATTTGTAGATGGTTCTTATTTAAAGCCAAGTTCTACTTCAAGCAAATATCAGGGAGGATATCCAGTAACTTCTTCCTCAGAGGTATTGGAGAGTGGACCTTTGCCTCAGGTAACCTCAGCACAACAAGCCAAGTTAGTGACTCTTACCCAAGCTTGTAGATTAGCAAAAAATATCAATCTGTGACCATATCTATGGATTTGACATATATTTTGTGGTGATTCATGACTTTGGGATGTTATGGAAACAGCAAGGATTTTTAACATTGGGAGAATCTCCCATTAAGAATGGAAAATAGGTAGCTGAACTCTTAGATGCGTTACTGTTACCTTCAGAAATAGCTGTGGTTAAGATACAAGCACAGCAGTCAAAACAGCAGCTTCGGGCTGAGGAAGTGATTGGCAATGAATTAGCTAACACTGCAGCAAAAATAGTAACTGATAAAGAAACTCCAATA
>NW_004444635.1:12893-19494 GCF_000243295.1 Trichechus manatus latirostris | reverse complement strand
AATTTGTCTATTTTTTCCTCATTTTTGTCTGCATTCTACTTCAACTCTTGGATAATTCTGAATGTTAGGGATTTGAATTCCTTATCAGGTAGTTCTAGTGCCTTTTCTTCTACTGGAGTGTTATCTAGTGTTTTATTTTGGATGCCCACTGGAACCATCTTGTCCTGTTTTTGTATATGTTTTGATATTGTCTGCTGTCTAGTTAGTTTCCTCATTTACTGATTGTAGATTTGTTTGTTTCGATCTTTTTTTTCTTGTATTTGGTTATGTCTGTGCAGGCGGGCTGTGCATTCTTTGTTGTTTGCTTGTCTGTGAGCATGATACTTTTCACCTCCTTCTCCCATGGGCAGGGTCAGTGACTCAGGCATGGTATAGCATGGCAGGTCCAGCTGAAGTGGAGTTGCTGGGATAGGTTGTTTGTGGCATGTCCTAGGGCTGATAGGGCAGAAAGGGAATCAGTGCAGGGCAGTTTCTTGTAGGCTGTGCCTGTGCTGCTTAGGAGTGTGATGTTCAGCTCATGGTGCAGGTAGGCAGGAAGGAGGGGGTGATTGTGATGTGCAGAGGTAAGATGGGCATGGGAAAGAGGAAAGAGAGGAACAATGAACAGGAGTCAAAAACATACACACAAACAAAAAAGAGTGCTAAGAGAGCTTGCTACTAGAGTGGAGAGATGAGAGACTGAGCAACGGAGGAAAATGAAAATGAAAAAAATAAAAATAAAAAGGATAAAAGAGATAAATGAATAAATCCAGAAACTGGAAATGTAGAAAGACAAAAAGTGAAAAAGAGAGAGAAGAAAAGAAAACAAAGAAACAAAAAATCCCCCCAAAAAAACAAACAAAAAAAAAAAAACAAGAAAAAAGAAATGCCCCCAGAGATGTCACTGTGCATCTGTGCAGAGTAAGTGAGTAGCTCCCAAGCCACACAGCACTGCCTGGCCAGAAGGGGCTCCTAAGCAAAGAATAGAAACAAACAAAGAATTCAAAGCAGAACAAATGGGAACAAACAAACAAAAAGCCCCGGGGGTCCCATCAGCATAGAGGCACAGGCTGGGAAGCAGTCCCACAGTCAAGTGGCACCTTGCAGCCTTTCAGGAAGAGGGAAAGATGGCACACAGAGCCAGGTATTTGAGAGAAAGGAGGGGAAGATGATGAGAGGTATGGAAGAAATCTAATGAAGTGGAGAAAAGCAACACCAGTAGCCCACAAATGGCACTCTGAGAGCTGGCCATTGCGGGCGGGTGGAATCCAAGCAACAGCAGGGTGAAGCCGGTGCTTCCTGGCCAAGATTCTGTGGCTGCAGGAAGCAAAGGAGACCGAGTGGGGATGAAGAAGTGTGGGGGGTGGGAAAGTGTGTATCATTGGTTACTGGTTGTTCTGTCCCTTGCTGAAAGCTCCATGAAGCTGCTTTCTTGTACCCCCTGTTTGCTGATCTCCGATAGGAGTCCAAGATGGTAGATCTGTGTTGTGGTAGCTGATAGGGGAACTCTGCATGTATCTCTGCTCGCTCTTTGTTCTTGGTCAGTTTCATTCTGTTCAGTGCCTGTCTGTGTTCTTTATCTCTTCATTTGATGTTTAGGGTTTCAGGATTGATGTGTGACTCTGTTTGACTTAGTTTTTCAGATCTTTGCTGTGGAGGGATGGTGTGGTGCTTCTGACTATAGTGCTGTTTTGGCTTGAAGTCTAACTAATTCTTTTTGCGGTGGTGACTTTCTGTATTCCTTTCATCTTCTTTTGATTCTTCTTGTGTCGTTTACTATTTTCCCCATAGAATCCTAAAATATTGCAACTTGAAGCTTGAATTTTTTCTTCTATTTTTTCAGCTTGAGAAATGCCAAGAATCTTCTTCCTTTTTGGTTTTCTATCTCCAGGTCTTTGCGCATTTCATTATAATACTTTACTTTGTCTTCTCAATCTGCCCTTTGACATCTTCTGTTCTGCTCTTTTACTTCATAAGTTCTTGTGTTCCCTTTAGCTACTGTAAGTTCAAGAGCAATTTTCAGAGTCTCTTCTGATATCCATTCTGGTCTTTTCTTTCTTTCTTGTCTTTTTAATAACCTCTTGCTTTCTTCACATACGATGTCCTTCCACAGCTCATCTGGTCTTTGGTCATTAGTGTTCAATGTGTCAAATACATTCTTGAGAAGGTCTCTAAATTCAGGTGGGATATACTCAGGGTTGTACTTTGGCTCTTGCGAACTTGTCCTAATTTTCCTCAACTTCACCTTGAACTTGCATAAGCACAATTGATGGTCTGTTCCATCATCGGCCTCTGGCCTTGTTCTGACTGATGATATTGAGACTTTCCATGGTCTCTTTCCCCAGATGCAGTGATTTGATTCATGTGTATTCCATCTGGTGGGGTCCACATGTGTAATCATTGTTTATGTTGTTGAAAATAGGTATTTGCAATGAAGAAGTTGTTGATTTTACAAAATTCTATCATGCGATATCCGACATCATTTCTATTACCAAGGCTGTATTTTCCAAAATATGAAGGTGCTATCACTTATTTGACCATACTCAAAATTACAGACATTTGTATTATTTAGAGGTTTTCTTTTTTTTTTTGCAGTGCTGCTTTAACAACTTATTGTTAAAAGACTGAATGTCTGAGTTTGAGATTAAGGCAAGGAATGCCACTCTCACTAATTCAACCTCTCAACGAAGGTCCGTAAAAACAAATGAGACCATAAATATTAGAAAGGAAGAATTAAAACTGCCTTTATTAACAGATGACGTGATCATGTACATAGACTATCCTAAGAAATATACGAAAAGGCTTCTAGGATTAAGAAGTAAATGTAGAAATGTTTGTAAGTATTAAGTCAGTATACATAAATTAATTACTTTTTAATATAGTAGTAACAAAAAAATTGGAAAATAAAACATTATCATTTAAAATATCACCTAGTACATTCAATACTTAGGGATAAATTATGCATAAGAATCACACTCTGAAATCTACTAAACATTTGCTGTTAGATGTTTCAGATGCCTTAAGTGGAGAGCTTCACTAGTGGAACATACATTTTGTTATGAGATCACTTCACCCCTAATTGACTCATAGATCCAGTCAAATTTCAGTCAAACTCCCAACCAAGTTATTTATTTATTTATTTGGATGGAGGTAGGATATGACAAGCTGATTCAAAAAGTTATATGAAAATACAATGAACCTAGAATCACCAAAACAATTTTGAAAGGGAAGAACAGAGCTGGATGACTCACACTACCTGATTTCAAGAATTACTGTAAATCTACACTCAGAGTATGGCCCCTGGACACCCTTTAAACTCAGTACTGAAGTCACTCCTGAGATTCACCCTTCAGTCAAAGATTCGGTAGCCTCATAAAAGAAAACGAGACTAAATGGGCACACCAGCTCAGGGTAAGGGACAAGAAGGCAGGAGGGGTGAGGAAAACAACGGGGGAACCCAAGGTTGAGACGGGGAGAGCAGTGACATTTCATGCGGTTGACAATCAATGTCAGAAAACAATATGTGTATTAATTGTTTAATGAGAAACTAGTTTACTCTGTAAACCTTCATCTAAAGCACAATAAAACATAGTTAAAAAAATTACTATAAATCTATAGTAATCCTAACAATCCTATTGGCATAAAACAAACTCAAACCCATTGCCACTGAGTCAACTTCAACTCATGGCAACCCATGTGTGGCAGAGTAGAACTACACTCTATAGGGTTTTATTGGCTGTAATCTTACAGAAGCAAATCTCCAGGCCTTTCTTTTCTGGCGCTGTTGGGTGGATTCAAACTGCCAACCTTTCAGTTACTATCCAGGTGCAAACCATTTGTACCACCCAGGAACCTAATGATAGATAAATAACGTTAGAACATAATAAAGAATGTGGATATAGACTTACTCCTATGTGGTCAATTTACTTTCCTTTTCTTTACTCTAAAGGGGTGAATATAGTATACTGGGAAAGGAGAACATTTTCAACAAATAGATCTAGAACAATAAGCTACCTGTCTGAAAACAAGTGAATCTCAACACTTACTTTTCATTATACACCGAAAATTTACTTGAAATCTATCATAGACCTACATATAAAAGCTAATATAAAATTTCTAGGAGAAAATGTTTTCATATTCGGTTATGCAAGTTCTTTAGACAGACATAAAAAACATCAACTGTAAAAGAAAAACTGATAAATAAGACTTTGTTAAAATTAATTTTTTTTTACTGTTCTAAAAACATTGTTAAGAAAATGAAAATGCAAGACACAGATTAAGAGAAAATATTCTCAGTACATATGTCTGACAGAGTCCTTGTATTCAAAATATAGAAAGAACTTTTATGAATCAACCATTAAAAAAAATAGGCAATATAGTCAAATAAAAGTTCACCTAAGAAAATATACAAATGGTCAATAAACACATGAAAAGATGTTCAAAAGCAATAGTCTTGACTTAAGTGCAGATGTAAACCGCACTGAAATAACCCTACACCTACTAGATTGGCTAAAATTAAAAAGACTATCGATATCAAGTGTTGTGAGGATATGGAGCAACTGGAATTTGCATATACTGCTAAAGAAGTGTAAAATGGTATGACTTCTTTGGAATACAGTGTGCCCACTTTTATAAAGGTCAACACATACTTACAAATGACCTAGGAGTTCTACTCCTAGATACTTACTCAAAGAAATGAAAACATATGTCCACAAAAAGACGTGTCCATGAGTGTTTATAGTGACTTTTCATACTAACCAAAAGTGCAACCACTAACATATCTGTCTTTTGGTGAATAAATCAATTGTGGTAAATCCATACAATAAACTATTCTTAAAGGAATACAAAGGAGCAAACTACCGATACACACACAACACGTATAGACCTCAAAAACATTACATCGAAAAACAAGCTAGAGACAAGAGAGTTCATACTGGCATGATTCTATTTATTAAATTATAGAAGAGGAAAGCACATCTATAAAGAGATGCCTGCATCTGGGTATGTAGGGGTAGACTGAGTGCGAAGGGGCACAAGGAAACTTCTGGGGGTGATGGAAATCCTTTATACCAGACTGGGTGTTATGTATACATAGGCACATAAATTGATCAAAACTCATGGAATTGTACCCTTAAATGGATGCATTTTTAATATATACATGTGACCTCAATAAAGTTGATCTAAAAATAAATAAATACTATATGACAGTACAGAGAGCTCAAAAAGCCCCAGAGTCTCCTCAGACTTGGAAATCATCTACTGTTTGAGTGTCCTATGCTTTGAAATGTCCCTATAGGAGAGAAAGGTAAAGTGTCAGATAAATAGCCTAAGACTCCTTCAAAACCTTTCTGTTTTTTATTTTTATTTGAGCATTTGGGGGGAAAATGTCTCTGGAGTTTCTTTGATAGGCAAAGGCATATACTTTCCTCGAGCTGTTTTTTAGTTTCCACTTTCTTGAGGCCTGAATTTAGATGCAAGAGAAATGCTTATTCCTGCAGTTATTTTCTAACATCTCCCACTTCCCCTTCCTGCAATTTAGATCCCAGACAAGGCATCATAGGATGACATTTATTTTTTAAATTATATTTTATCATGTTTTAGGTAAAAGTTTACACAGCAAATTAGGTTCCCCTTTAACAATTTTTATACAAATTGTTCCATGCTACAATTTTTTACAATGTATCAGCATTCTCATTATTTCTGTTCTATTTGTTTTCTTTCCATTGATCTAGCTTTCCTTCCTTTCCTTGCCGTCTCATCTTTGCTTTTGGGTAAATGTTGACTGTTTGGTCTCATATAGTAATTGTTTAAGACAGCATATTACTTGACAGTGGTATTTTTTATTATTTGGCTGAAAGGTGATCTGAAGAAGTAGCTTCAATTCCAAGTTCAAGGATATCCTAGGCCAATAGTTTCAGGGGTTCCTCTACTCTCTATTGGTCTAGTAGTCAGGTCTTTTTAGGAATTTGTGTTTTGTTCTACATTTCTCTCCCATTCTATCTGGGACCTTCTTTTGTGTCCCTGGTCGAAATGCATGGTAGTGGTAGACCATCTAGTTCTGCTGTTCTCAGGTTTGAAGAGGTTGTGGTTTGTGTGGGCTACTAGTTCTATAGACTAGTTTCTTCTTTGAGCCTTTGATTTCCTTCGTATGAGTAGAGACCACAGTTGTATCTTAGATGGTGGCTTGTAAGTTTTTAAGGTCCCGGATGCTATTCACCAAACTTTGATGTAGAACATTACCTTGGCGAACCCTGTTAGGCCAATTGACTGAGTTGTCCCCTGAGACTACGGGCCCAAGCCTTTTAACCCAGTAAACCAATTCTGCAAGTTGTTTGGATATGTCTAGGAAGCCTCTGTAACTGTCCCCCCATATGGTTTGTTATACATGTGGATATATGTGCAGCAAACATAAACGAGTATATACATATGCCGATAGATACACACAGTGGTTAACAACTTGGCTGCTAACCAAAAGGTCTGCAGTTCAAATTCACCAGCCGCTCCTTGGAAACCCTATGGGACAGTTCTACTCTGTCCTATAGGTTCGCTATGAGTGGGAATCGACTCAAAGGCAACTGGTTTGGTTTTTTGGTTTATAGATATATGTATACTTGCACGTTCA
>NW_004444635.1:9750-11240 GCF_000243295.1 Trichechus manatus latirostris | reverse complement strand
GTTGTTTTTTTAAAATCATTTCTTTTTTTTTTCAGAGGTAAGAGTATCTCGTTTTGATTGCTTCTCTCTAATGGCTATGAGTCAGAATTGACTGCAATGGGTTTGATTTTTGGGTTAATAGCTAATGTTTGAGAGCATCGTTTCATACGTTTATTGCCGTCTAAAGTCTCTTTTGGTGGTCTGTTCATGTCCTTTGCCCATTTTTTGATTGGATTGTTTATCTTTTTGTTGTTGAGTTGTTGAAGTTGTCTATGTGTTTTAGAGATTAGACTCTTATCAGATATGTCGTTGCCAAAGATTTTTTCCCAGTCTGTAGGTTCCCTTTTCACTCTCTTGGTAAAGCCTTTTGATGAACATAAGTATTTAATTTTTAGAAGGTCCCAGTTATCTAATTTATCTTCTGTCATTTATGCATTTTTAGTCTTGTTTGATAGGCAATTTATGTCAAAAATTAAGTCTCCTAGTTTTGACCCTATATTATCTTCCAGGAACTTTGTAGTTTTAGGTTTAACATTTATGGCTTTGATCCATTTTGAGTTAGTTTTTGTGCCTGATGTTGGGTATGGATCCTGATTTATTTTTCTGCATGTGGGTATCCAGTTTTGGCAGCACCATTTGTTAAAGAGCCTGTTTCTTCTCCACTGAATGGACTTTGACCCTTTGTTAAAGATCAGCTGCCTGTAGATGGATGGATTTACTTCTGGGATCTCAATTCTATTCCATTAGTCTATGTGTCTGTCATTGAACCAGTACCAGGTAGTCTTGATTACCATGCTGTAGAGCAAGTTTTGAGAATGTAGAGTGTGAGATGTCCTACATTGTTCCTCTTCAGTATTGCTGTAGGTGTTCTGGGCCTCCTTCCTTTTCATATGAAGTTGGAGATTAGTTTTTCCATTTCATTAAAAGATGTTGTTGGGATTTGGTTTAGGATTGCATTATATCTATAGATCACTTGTTGTAGTATTGACATTTTCACAATGTTAAGTCTTAACAGCCCATGAGCATGGAATGTTTTTCCATTTATGTAGATCTCTTTTAGCTTCTTGAAGTAGTGTTTTATAGTGTTTCTTGTATAAGTCTTTTACATCCCTAGTTAGGTCTATTCCTAGGTATTTCATCCTTTGGGGGGCTATTGCTAGTGGTACTGATTTCTTAATTTTCTTTTCAGAGTCCTCCTTGTCAGTGTAGAGGAATCCAACTGATTTTTGTGTGTTGATCTTGTACACTACCACGTTGCAGAATCCTTCTATCAGTTCCAATAACTTTCTTGTGGAGTCTCTGGGGTTTTCTATATATAGGATCATGTGATCTACATATAAGCGTAGTTTTGCTTTTTCTTTCCAATTTGGATATCTTTTATTTCTCTTTCTTGCCTTATTGCTCTAGCTAGGACTTTGAGTACAATATTGAATAAGAGTGATGAAAAAGGGCATCCTTGTCTTGTTCCTGTTCTCAAAGGAAATGCTCTCAATCTTTCTCATTTAGAATAA
>NW_004444635.1:7025-9280 GCF_000243295.1 Trichechus manatus latirostris | reverse complement strand
CATCTTGACTGTGGCTTTTTTTGTTGAGTTTTTGTTTTCCTTTTTTTACATCTTTAATTTCTTCTTTTGTTATGGGTTTGTTCAAATTTTCTACCTCTGTGTTAGTTTTTGTAGGCAGTGTGTTTCTAGAAGTTTAACCACTTATTCTAGGTTTTCAAATTTGATAGATTACATATATATATTTTTTTTTACAATAAACTCTTCTGATTCTTTTTATCTTGGTTGATTCTGTTGTAATGTCCCCCACCTCATTTCTTATTTTGGTTATTTATATCTTCTTATTCCTTTCTTTTATCAGTTTGGCCACTGGTTTGTCAATATTAATGATCTTTCCAAAGAATCAACATTCTATTTTTTTCTGTTTTCTATTTCATTTATTTCTGCTCTGATCTTTATTATTCCTTTTTTCTGGTACCTGTGGACTTCCTTACTGCACCTTTTGTATTTGTTTGAGTTGTAACGTTAAGCTATTGATTTTGGACTTTCTTCTTTTTTTGATGTGTGCATTTATTGCTATAAATTCTCCTCTGATCACTGCTTTTGTTATGTCCCAAAGGTTTTGGTATGTTGGGTTTTCATCTTCATTTTTAAGTTTTAAAAATTTTTAAGTTCTTCTATTTCTCAATAATTTTTAAGTAAGGTGTTATTCATTTTCCATTTATTTAGTTTTTTTCCTAGTTCTTTCTGTTCTTGATTTCTAGTTTTATAGTGTTATGATCAGAGAAGAAACTTTTATTATTTGAATGTTTTTGAATTTATTGAGGCTTGCTTTGTGGCCCAAAATTTGGTCTAAACTGGAGAATGTTACACATGCATTGGAGAAGAACGTATACTGTGCTGCTTTTGGGTGGTGTGTTCTTTGCATGCCTATGTGGTTTAGTTTGTTGATTGTGTTATTTAGATATTCTGTATCTTTGCTGAGTTTCTTTCAAGTTGTTCTGTCCATCACTGAAGGTGGTGTGTTAAAATCTCCTGCTATTATTGTAGTACTGTCTACTCTTTTCAATTCCATTAGTGTTTTTTTTTTTTTACATATTTTGGAACTCTGTCATTGGGTGCGTAAATGTTTATTATGGTTATGTCCTCTTGGTGTTTTGACCCTTTAATCATTTTATAATGTGCTATTAAAGTCTATTTTATCAGAGATTATTATTGCCTCTTCAGCTCTCTTTTGGTTACTGTTTACTTGATATATATATTTTTTGACTTTTGATTTTTAACCTATTTATGTCTTTGTTTTTGAGGTGTGGCTCTTGTAAGCAACATATTCATGGGCCATGTTTTTGTTTTTTAATGAATTCTGCCACTCTGTCTCTTGACTGGTGCATTTAAATAGTTTACATTCAGTGTGATTATCGATAACTATGAATTTATTGCTGCCATTTTTTATCCTTTTTTTGTGGTGTTAACAGTTTCTTTGTTCTGCTTAATTTTCTGTGCTGAGTTCTTTTTTTTTATGAATTTTCTTTTTTATCCTTTGTTGTTGATTTTGTGTTTACAGAGTCTTTTTGATTTTCTTTTTCTTTATTTTGGTGAGTAGATTTATTAATTTTCTTTGTGGAGACTCTGAAATTTACTTTTATTTTCCTATGTTTAAAACAGTGTGTTATATCTTGATATTGCTTGACTTCTTCTTCATATGAAAGTTCTATAAATACACCATTAATTCCCCCTTTTTGTTTTGAAGTTGTCATTGTTTACAGATTGTCATCTCTGTTTCTCTGTTTTCAGTTTTGCAGCTTTATTATTCCTTTTTAGAATTCTTTATCTGGGTTGGTATCTGGGTGATGCCGTCATGTATCTTGATTTGAGATTGTTGTCAGATGTTTCTTCTCTATCCGAAGATCTCCCTTTAGAATTTCTTGTAGAGTTGGTTTGGTTTTTACAAATTATCTTAATTTGTATTTGTCTGGGAATGTCCTAGTTTTGCCATCTTAATTGAAAGACACTATTTCTGGATATATGATTCTTTGTTGGTCATTCTTTTCTTTCAATTGCTGTATATGTCATACCATTGCCTTCTTGACTGCATGGATTCTGCTGAGAAATCAGCACTTGGTTTTATTGGTGGCCCTTTGTAAGTGATATTTCATTTTTCATTAGCTGCTCTCAGAATTCTTTCTTTGGTTTTTGAAATTTTCATTATATGTCTTGGTAACATTCCTTTGGAGCCTATCTTGTTTGATGTTCTTTGAACTTCTTGGATGGAAATCTCGTCTTTCCTGACATTATGGAAGCTATCTGCCAATAAATCT
>NW_004444635.1:2433-3460 GCF_000243295.1 Trichechus manatus latirostris | reverse complement strand
AAAAAAGATAAGACCAGACTTTCTGGTCTGACAGAGACTGGAAAAACCCAAAAGTATGGCCCTCAGATATCCTTAAGTCTTAGTAATGAAGTCATTCCTGAGGTTCACCCTTCTGCCAAAGATTAGACAAGCCATAAAACAAAATGAGACTAAATGGGCACATGAGCCCAGGAGTAAGGACGAGAATACAGGAGGGGACAGGAAGGCTGCTAATGGGGAACCCAGTGTGGAAAGGGGGGAGTGGTGACATATTGTGAGGCTGACAACCAATGTCACAAAACAATATGTTTGTTAGTTGTTTAATGAGAAGCTAGTTTGTTGGGTAAACCTTCATCTAATGTACAGTTAAAAAAAAGTAAATGTATTTAGTATCACACTAAAAAAAAAAAATGGGGGTGGGGGCGTCGGCCATTGGGGGCAGGGCAGAATTTGGGTGGCGGTAAGCTGATGTCTCTCTTGCCAGGTGGCATGGCATGGCCCCTCAGGAAGGATCAGAGGCTGTGCAGGGAATATGTGGGAGGGAGAGGGAAAAGGAGAAGGGGAAACATAAAGAAAAATAAAAACGATGGTTCTGAGTGAGCTAGACTGTGGGGGCAGTGCAGATCTGGGGAAGCCATGTTCCAGAGCCTCTCCAGTGTACAGCACAGCCCACTAAGAAGCTGGGGGTGATGTACAGGGCTGGGTGGATGGGAGACAGGAATGGAAGGAAGGGAGAGAGAGAATAGCAACAGTAACGAAAACAAACAATCTAACAATGAAACAATAAAATGGCACTGAGAGAGTTGGTCTGTGACGGCTGTGCAGGCCCAGGGAGGCTGCGTGCAGAGACTCTTCAACTGAGTTGTGCAGCACCGTCCCACTGGAAGGGCTGGGGCGGTGCTCAGGGCTGGGTGGTCAGGAGAAAGAAAAGGAAGAAAAGGAGAGAGAGAAAAGAAACAGAAGAAAAGAAGAAAAGAAAAAGAAAAAAACAACAAAACAAACAAACCAAAAAATCACAGGCCATCAAAAAGGGGAGGGAATGGCATGC
>NW_004444635.1:0-1061 GCF_000243295.1 Trichechus manatus latirostris | reverse complement strand
GCTTTAATACAATCACCACTTGAAAATGTTTCAGAGAACACTTAATTAAAGATTGTAATGATCATTTTGCATTGCAATTAAATATTTAAAGATTAATTATGTAGCTGTTAAATACAGATTTTGATTTACTCTAACTCAGCTTCTGAGAGTCATTTTCTTATGATTCTAGCAAATCTTTTAAGTTACATTGATCTTGCTCTTGTTAATCCTAGACTAGATTGTATGATTCATAAAGTATGAAGATTATTTATTTTTTTAATTGATACATTGCTGAAATAGGTCAGAATCATCAGAAATTTTTTTTTTTAAATATCATGAAAGATTGTAATTGTTTATATTTTAAAAGCGAAGAATTTTAACATAAAAAACAGAATGCAGTACAGTGATGCTATTGACCAGATAATTGTAGCTTTTGGAGAAACAATTAATTCAGAGCATGCCAAGGCCATGTGGTGTGCAAATGGAGAACAGTTTGAAGGTTGGGTATTAACAGCTCTGTGGTCTGAGTCCCTGAGCCTCAGTGAGTGTGTGTATCACCTGGGCGGTTGATGGCAGTAGAGATCCTCTGGAAGTGTGCAAGCTGCAAAAAGGGCCCCTTGGGGCTTCTGCCAGGATGGCCCAGTGGATGCCTTGCCTTAGGGCAAAGCCTAAGAGCCAGAGGGGGAGGCACTAAAGTGGCCTGCAGAGACTCCTTTTTGCCAGCAGCAGTCAGCACTCACCAACAACGGTAATTGGGAGAAGCACAGGAGCTGAGGAAGGTGTGGGAGGAGTGGCCGGTTGAACTGGGAGGGGGATTCTCAAGCATCCTGGAGGCAAAGCAACTCATTAATTCACAGCTGGCAGGATGTTAGAATCATCAGAATTTTTGGTTAAACATTTAACGTGATCTTCTAACTCTTGAAACTTTGAACTTTTGTTTATTCCAGAAAAGGCTTTCACAATTGAATTAATGTAGTCTTTAACAAGGGTGTCCATGAGCCCCAGTTCTAGTTCACACCTAAGTATAATTGGGGTTATTATATAATTAATCTTTTCAACTGCAATAGTTTTGAACATGAAAG
>NW_004444634.1:10861-19421 GCF_000243295.1 Trichechus manatus latirostris | reverse complement strand
ATTCAGATGATTCCTTTCCTAGTGAATTTGTATAAATCATTGTTTGTTTGATTGTTAATGCTCTTTAAGCCTTTGAGAATAATAATCTTAATGGTATTAATGTTAGACTTACAAAACGAGAATCGGAGAAGAGCCCATTGGTCCAATAATCTCGTCTTTTATTGTCACTCACACCTAGGGTATATTGAGTCCACTCACTCCAGCAGGAGAACCTCGCAGTAATTTAGAACCCTGGAGAAGAACCAGATGGTATCTGGTGGAAAATCAGCACCGTGAGTTTAAAGAGTCTGCCATGGCTGCCATCTAGGAGCCCACCTAAGCCCAGGGATTCAGTAATAACCTGGTGAAAAACCAGATGGTATCCGGTGGAAAATCAGCACCGTGAGTTTAAAGAGCCTGCCATGGCCGCCATCTAGGAGCCCAATTAAGTCCAGGTATTACTCATCGCTATGCTACTTCTCCTTCTTAAACATATGGAGTGTGCCCCAGCTGAAGCTGGGCACACAAGGACTCACAAAAATTCTCCATACATCAGCGAGGCTCTGAGGTGTAGAAACAACAGCCTAAATGTTCTTGACAAGAAAATTTTACTTTATCCTAATGGGCATTTGTTGGACCAGTGAAAACCCTCTTGATTCTTATTCCATTAATTAAACAAAAGGGGGGAGATGTGGGGATATATGCCATTTAAACATGGCTGCACTACTGTCGACTGCAGCTCCCACAGGCCTCTATGCTGTACACGTCATGCTGGACACCTGTCAGCTATGAGTGAGAGATTAGGCACGACTTATTTTTCTATAACCCACTGTTCCCTTACTGATTAACTTGCTTACCTATAGCCCATTCTCCCTTGCCCGAAACTGATTGTTATCCACCCAAAACCCATTGTTCTATGATTTGCTCCACTGCTTATTGTGCTGAATATAAATAAACTCCTGGGACTGGAGTGGGGGTTCGACTCCTCAGAGTGACCCTCCTGGCCCCACTTCTCTGTAAGAGTTGTGGCATTGGTTACTGTCACTGCTGCGACAATAGACATTTCCTGACACCTCTGGATAACAAAAATACGTTTAGAAATATTTACTGATAACTCCATAAGTTAAATACACTATAGTGTGCACTTTAGGGAATATGTAAGTAAAT
Source organism: Trichechus manatus latirostris (assembly GCF_000243295.1). NCBI lineage: Eukaryota > Metazoa > Chordata > Mammalia > Sirenia > Trichechidae > Trichechus > Trichechus manatus. The sequence goes on along the minus strand of NW_004444634.1, from coordinate 18,275 downwards.
ATATATACAAAACATCCTCTGAGATTTACATGCTAGAAAAAAAGTAAGTTATACATACTAACCGTAATATTATGAAGCAGAAACTCTTATGCCCCAAATGTATAGATTATTTTTAAAATAATAAATCAGATGATGGAGATATTACATCTATTATTTGCAACTGGAAAAGATTCTATAAAGGAGATGGCATTTGAGTAAAATCTTAAGCCTTGAATTGTAAATGATGGGTGGAGACATAGGGCAAGGGATTCATGATTGAGGACACTGAGTAAAAAGAGAGAGAATATAAAACAGATAAAGGAGTTAGAGAGCAGTGTTGTGAAAAGGTTGGAGCTGGGAGAAACAAGAGGATGTAAAGGGAGGCTTGTGCCAGATCACCAAAGGCCTTGAATACTGAGTTAGAAATAAGCTGTTCATTATGTTTGCAATAGGGAGTAATAGAAAATATAAAGGGATAATCTGGCATTATGTAATAATTGCATTGGATTGAAGAGAGATTACAATCAAGATGACCCATTGGAAGGCTTTGTGTCACTATCCAGACAACAGAGATAATGAGGTTGGAAAACAGAAGAGGGGTTGTGGGAATGGTGGGAACAGGCAAAGATCAAACATATTACAGAGAAGGAATTTGGCAACTGCTTAGTGTGCACAGAAAAGGGTTTTTGCCATTGGGTAGTGACTTTCTCATAGACTGATCATCTTCTCCGATACTTCTGTTCCCTTTTCTTCTTTAGTCTTTGACGCTGTTGTGTTAGCTGTATGTATCTTTTCTTCCCCCCTTTTGGAGAAATGAATTTAAAGAGTAAATGATATTAAAAACAATATATTAGGCATCTATATTCTTACTTTACAAAACTAATTCTAAAAATTTGGTGTTTTATTTTTTGATCTTTAAAATGAAGAAATAAACATAGAATAAAACTAAAGATTGCATTATTCACCATCCTCCCAGTAGGAATTTCTATCATGAACTTGATGTATATTATCCATTTTTCTATTCCTATATCTGAAGTATTTTATATTTTTATGTAAATGTTTTAAATTATAAATTAATGAAATCATGATTAATTTAATCTCTGAAAATTACTTTTTCACTCAACATTCAATAACAAACTGAATCATGAATCATGTTCAATGACAGAGGTTAGTACAATTAGCAGAAATATGGTAGAAAACAGAGAGTAAGGGGAGGGGTTTGTGGGAGGAGCTGTATTAAAATTTCCGCTTGGGACCTGTTGAAATTGATGTGCTGGTAAGACATGTGGTGGAAAGGCCTAGAAGGCAGGTGGAGATGTGGAACTTAATTTGCAAAAATATATCTGAGCTTGAACTAGAGCTATGGAAGTTATTCTTAATAGAAGTGCCTATTAAAACATCTAGAATTTTGTATTTTAAAGTGATTGCCTTAAATTTCAAAGTACTCTATACCTGTCTGCTCGTACAATCATTTCTTAAAGTTAAGATAAAGAAAAAAAATCAAAGTATGTAAAATTACCTTGATATATGTAGACCCTATTAATTTGCTTATTTTTCCCCATTCTTTAAAAAAAAAAAAAATTGCAGTAAACTTATAGGTAACAAAATCCTTGCCATTTCTACAAACTTCACATGTATAGTTCAGTGATATTCATTATGTTCATCACGTTGTTCAACTATCACCATTAACCATTTCCAAAATTTTCCATCACCCTTAATAAGAGCTCATTGTCTACTGTCATGCCTTGCTTTCCCCCTCCTTTCCTACCCACCCCTGCTTATTTATATGTTTTAATAGAAATTAGGGTAACCCCAAACTGAGACTAAAATTTTAAAATTTCTGTGCTCAGTTTGAAAGTTTAAAGAAGTTATCATATTCGTGCATGCTATAATGCAACAATAAATTGTTGCTCTAAAAGCGTATATTAAAAACAAAGTCTGTCCTCAAAATAGGTAATAGGCACTGCTTTCTTTTGAGGGTATAATTTGTTTTTAATATGTGTTTTTAACAGTGCAATTTCTTTTATTTTTTGCATAAATGTAATCTGTTTCCACTTTTGTAATTTTGGACCAGACTTTAATTAAAATTTTATTCACAATCTGGCAAATAGCTTTATTTAAATTTCTTATTTAATCCAAATTGGAGTGTATGCCCTAGAAGCCCTTTCCAAATAACTGGAAAGTGTCTCTAGTTTAACCTAGATCAAGTGCTTATATTTTAAAACTCATGTGAATAGGCTTCTTAGCAACTACCTGAAATCTTTCCCTGAGCTTTCGACATTAAACAATTAAGCTTTATTTCTTGACTTTCAATCAGTATATTCACTATCCCACTCCATGCTCAGTAAATTGATTAATGAATCACCAGAGAAATTTGAATCCTGCCAAAATAATGGAAAATTCGTGACGTTTATTCTTACCAACTAAAATTTAAAGTGTTAATTCAGGTTGTGAGGTAGATTTTAGTACTGGGGAGGGGATGATAAAGATGTGGAGTGGGAGAAAGATGGACAGATGTCTCCAGAAAGGTGCTGGTAGGAGTGTTAGGTGTGGGCTCAGAGAGACTCCGATACTACCTGGAGTTTGCTCAGCTTCATGGTAAGATTATACAATATTTTTGACTATTGAAATGCTACAAAATATTTGGTCCAGAAACATTCCCTTCAATTTTTCCAAATGCAAAGAACTGCTTTAATGATTTTGTTTTGGCATCGGATGCTGCCTCCCATTCCTCTAGGAGCCAATTATTCCTGCTGAAACATTTGTTTACTGTCATGTAGACATGGCTTAGGTGACAGAAATCACAGAATTTCAAAATATCAGCCCAGGCAGAGAAAAAAAAAAAAAATCTTTAAAGAGTCTTGGGGGCAAACACAGAAACAACCCACTTGGAAAAATTGAACCAATGATGAAAAATTCCTCCTTTGATGTTTTACAGAGGCAAATAAAATGTGGAAATAATATTGCTCAAAATAAATTTTCTTTTGTAGTTACATGAAACTACCTCTGTGTGAGATGAAAGATTCAAAGAAAAAGGAAAAAAAAAGGATTTCTGTAGCAAAAGTTTTATCATGAGGTCATTTACTGATACTGCATAACATATATGGGATATAGTGTCACTGACTATTTTTGAGTCAAATGAAGTCTTTAGAGCATAAATATCAGAAGTAATTTGCATGTTGGTCCCTAGACCTAAAACATTTAAAACATCAATGAATGCAAATAATAATTTTAAAGAATTCTAAAATTACTGTTGGCTAGAGGCATCTTCACTGGTGCCTTGGAAATGCAGGAAAGTCAGGTTCTTTAGCTCATAACACTGTCACAATACAGTCATTAGCCAGCCTTCTTCTCCTTATTTAAATAGTTTAAAGTAACCTTCTATGTCCCAGGACCATTGTAACCCATACTTCTAGAGTGTTACCCTTCACTGTCTCTGCTTCTTCAATTAGCACCCAAATATTTCAGTTCAATGTAAATCAATTACACTTCAATCCCTTTTAATAACACATTTTGGCTGGGCTGTTTTTCTCTTACCCTTCAGTCAACTTCAAACTTCTAGTTGTACTTGCTCACTATTGGCTATACTTGTCTTTTTTGGCAAAATTCCAGTCATTTGCTCTCTTTCCTGAACTATCATTTCTTCCTTGATGAGTTCTCCATCCCCTGTTGTTGTTAGGTGCCGTCGAGTTGGTTCCGACTCGCAGTGACCCTATGTACAACAGAATGAAATACTGCCTGGTCCTGTGCCTTCCTCACAATCTTTGATAAGCTTGAGCCCCTTGTTGTAGCCACTGTGTCAATCCATCTCATTGAAGGTCTTCTTCTTTTTTGCTGACCCTCTACTTTACTAGGCATGATGTCTTTTTCCAGGGACTGATCATTCCTGATAACATGTCCACCCCTTTACTCTGCTGTAAATAGGGGGTGCTGCTTACCGCAAATGAACAAATTCTCTCCATTTCAACTCCCATACGAAGAGAACAAAATTTTTCCAGAAATATTCTCCCCATCATCTACCACATTTCTTTATCTGAAACCCACACATTATCCCAAAATAACGCTTTCCCAAGGAGCCTGTTCCAAAACTTTGGCTCATATTGCCTGTGTCTTTTCAAAAGAGAAGGCAATGTTCACTAATTCCATCTTTGGATGTGTCAATATCACCTTCTTTGTCATTCAAAAGGTTCACTGTTCTGAAGTCCCACATTACACAATGGAGTCAGAATCTAAATTTTACTGCACAAACATCACAGTCTTTTCCACATTTGCACCATTTCCTCTAACTTCCCTAGTACACTGCTACCTCTCTTGACGACTAAAGCCTTGTGTTTCAACTTTCTCTGTCTTTCTTATTGCCCACTATAGTATTCAGTTGTGTTTTATCCCCCATTGATAGCAAATTGTGTGCTTTGATATCCAAGTTCTTTATCTAAAATCCCCCAGTATTCTTTCAAAAAGATCCAGACTCCAAGATCTAACTTTACCCCTTCTCTTACCACAAGGACATTGTCTTTTTTTTTTTAAATCTCTTTACTGAAGTGAGGTTGACTTTCTTCTTCCTTCCAAGGCTAAAGTCCTCCCTGATTTTTTTTATTTTTTATGCCCTGTATGTTTTTGAGTTCCATTTCTGTGATGTCTTTCTGGATGAATGAGGTCTAGAGGTGAAAACCATGGACTCTGGCTGCTTGGATTCTAATCCTTACTCTGCCACTTATTAACCTTGAAGACAGTTACATAATCTTTATTTATGTCAGTTTCCTCATCTGTGAAAGGGAAATGAAAATAATGACATGTCTCTCAGAGTATTGTTGTAAAAATTAAATGGATAATATATATAAAATGCTTATATTAGTGGTGAACACAATGTTTTCTATCATGATTATCAAGTATTTCTCCTATTTCCAGCAACTCCATTTCTGTACTCTGCCAGCTCCTTTACTGCAACCTATTAAAATTATCAGAACGCTCATGTTTTAAAATAACATTTTCCATACCTTACAAATATAATTAACATAAGGGGTCCTGTCATAAAATACGAAAACCTGGTGGCCTAGTGGTTAAATGCTACGGCTGCTAACCAGAAGGTCGGCAGTTCGAAACCACCAGGAATTCTTTGGAAAATCTGTGGGGCAGTTCTACTCTGTCCTATACAGTGGCTGTGAGTTGGAATCTACTCAATGGCAATGGGCTTGTTTTTTTCTCTTGGTTTGGTCATAAATATCCAATTTATTAAGTCTCGTGCATTTCCTCTTTAGTATTTAGTATCACACAAGTAGAGTACTATGTTTTTAGGTTGATTATATATATACATAAACCACCAAACCCGTTGTTGAGTTGATTCGAACTCATAGCTACCCTATAGGACAGAGTAGAACTACCCCATAGGGTTTCCAAGGAGTGGCTGGTGAATTTGAACAGCTGAATTATGGTTAGCAGCCAAGCTCTTAACCACTGAGCAACCAGGGCTCCATATATAAATAAATAAACAAATGTGTGTGTGTGTATGTGTATGTGTGTATATACATATATATATATTCGTTGATTGTGTGACTGGCTTATTTACTCTGAATATTAATAATTAGTCATAATGGGTGAAAATATGCTATCTCCTTGCCATGCAGTTGATTCTGACTCACAGGACCCTATAGGGCAGAATAGAACTGCCCCCTATATTTATAGGAGCAGATTGTCAGGTCTTTTCTCCCTCAGAGCAGGTGGTGGGTTTGAACCGCCTACCTTTTGATTAGCAGCCCAGTGCTTAACCACTGTGCCATCAAGACTCCTGGAAATATGCTATTAAGTCTGTTTTTTTTTAATGCCTTTCATTCTTGATCCTTGGGAGAAGAGAAAGTCTTCCTTTTAGCTGCTCAAATTTTATATATTCCCTGTTATGATTAAGATAAGCAAACATTTTTTCTTGAATTCGAATTTAAGCATATGAGCTTGCCTGTCACTTCTTACTCATCATATGTTTACTAGTCTCTGTCTATGACATTCAGTTGCCATTGGTACCCCGCTGTGATGTTCTGCAGACTGCTTATAGGGGTGATTGAAGAGCTGGAGGATTCTTCTTGGCACTGAAGGCACTCTGAAGAATATTTTGTACTTTGTTTGCATGAACATGATGTTTATGTCTTTAAAACAGTGCATAGATATGAACATGTGCATATGTGAATATTGTATTAGATATGCAAAGTAATACATTGATGTAAATGTTCATGTACGAAAACATTGAAAAGCAAAAAAATTTCCTACCGTGAAACTTCGCAATGACTTAAGACATATAAGCAATAGTTTAAAGCTTTAAAAGTTTATTTGCAATTCATATTGAACCCTGTGTTTGTGTTGCAGGCATTTTAAAAGGTTGTGTGCATCAGAGTAGAAAAAGGAATTGCCTTAATCTAAATGTGGTCTTGCTACAACTGTCTGGGACAAAAATATGCATTACTATTACTATTACTATTATTCTCAATCACTATGATCTAATAAGATGGATTAGCGGCAGTTATATTGATGAGGTCTACAAAATTAAATAGTGTCTTAATCCAATCTCTTTTGAGGAAAAAAAAAAAGAGAGAAGCGGGCAGAGACACATGGGGACCTCATATCGCCAAGAAAGCAGTGCCAGGAGCAGAGCACGTACTTTGCACCTGAGGTTCCTGCGCAGAGAAGCTCCTAGTCCGAGGGAAGCCTGCTGATGACAAAGACCTTTCTCCAGAGCTGACAGAGAGAGAAAGCCTTCCCTTGGAGCTGATGCCTTGAATTTGGACTTGCAGCCTACTAGACTGTGAGAGAATAAATTTCTCTTTGTTAAAAGCCATCTACTTGTGATATTTCTGTTATAGCAGCACTAGGTAACTAAGACAATATGTTAAATAATTTATTTTAATAGCAAGGTTATAATTTCATCCATCTGAGGCACAGGAGAAAGAGATACCTGTACCCTCCTTCTTTGATGCTGCTTGTAAAGGTCTTTCTTGTTACTGGCCTGCAAGTTCATTACGGAGAATAGACTGACTCCCTATTTCCCATTGCAGCTTCTTTCTACAGCACAGCGCTGTTCTGTAGGGTTTTGGTGTCGTAGCAGTGGGATGAAGAGGTGAAACATGGATACACAGATGTCTCATATTATTTGGGGGTGGTCCTGCCCATATCCATGCAACATTAGTGAGCCTTTACTTCCGACTCTTATGGATGTTGGGTCAGTAATGATTTTTCTTGCTGCTTTGAGGAACAAACCCAGATATGGAGAATAATCCCATGATCATAGCTGGTGAGCGGGTGGTCCTCCTTTGGAAAGTGGTTGCCTTTCTGATAGGAATTCAAGAATAACAAGTAAGGCATATGGCTACCTAAAATCCATCCCTTATCATAGGTTACATTTTGGTATCCTTGAGCTGTGAAATCACTTTCAATACGTAGTTTTTTTTTT
>NW_004444634.1:0-2701 GCF_000243295.1 Trichechus manatus latirostris | reverse complement strand
GTGGTGCTTCTGCCTAGACCGCCATCTTGCCGGAGTCCTCAATACGTAGTTTTTTAAAAAATTAAATGGAAACATCTCTGGTAGCACATTCTTCCTAAATTTATACTAAAATGTAAGTGTGTAAAATCAGAGAGGAAGGTAAGGAAAGCCCACGGTCATGCCATATTAAATACAGTGGGTAAATGGAGGAATAAGAAGAAGGTAAGGAGATTGAAGACTGTCTTTATTTTCAAAATTAAAAAAATATATATAATGGCTCAGTTAAGTATGCACTTGAGAAATTTCTTATTACTATTTCTTTTATTCTGCTTTGCTGTGAGAATTTGGGGCAGCTGACTGATTTTCTGCAGTTGTTAAAAAACTTCCCTTTTAAATAATAAATCCCTTTAGGCTTCGTTTACTTTGGTAAAGCTTTCGGCAGTACTTAAGGCCCAGTTGAAAACCCTGGTTTGAAATTGTACCCTTCTATAGTCAGAAATCTAGTTACTACATTCACATGTACAACTACATAGATTGGAAACTTAAAATTAAGTCTTCCCTTGATGGCCAATGGCTGATCAAAGGCAATCAAGGAGAAAAATAAACTAACTGCCTCTAATGATGACAGAACATTTTAAAAATAGTAGCAAAGAATACATTTTGCAAACATCAATGTCATAGAATTGTTATAATTTGCTTTTTCCCCTTTTATTTTTATTTTTTCTTCCTGGCTACCTGTTTTTCTTCCTTTATTCTTCCTGTCTTTCTCCCTCCCATTCCCTGCCTCTTTTTCTCCTCTTTTTTAAATTTTTCTTCAAAAAATATAGCCATGCTCCACCATAATTTCCTTTCCCTGGAGCTATACGGAAGTATTGAATGGCAGCTCAAACACCTGAAGAACTGTTTGCTTTGAATTTTGTTGATGTTTTCTGTTTTCTTCCTGACAGGAGCATGCCAAAAGCAGACATCAAAATAATCTAGGCAGTGCACATTGATCTGCAATTTTGATGGGTAATTAGTGGTTCCTGTATCAACAAGAAGTGTGCAGTTATTATTGTCTGTGAAAAGTAAGTCCCTTGCTATTTTCCTTCCTATGATTTAAGCTTCAGCTGTAATGAGTGCAATGTGTCAAGAGCTGTATTTCTAATCTAAGCATAATAAATAGATATCAGATACAATTATTCTTTATGTTTCGCAGAGTTGTGCTGAGAGCATGTGCTTAGCCCGTGATGTTCTGCTGAGTGCTTTTTGTTGGAAGCACTAAAATATCCATTAATAAAAGATTTAGATACTGGTTCATTTTATATGTACTCTGTTCACAATAATAATGGCTATTTTCATTAAGATAGCTCACAAGTGACACTAATTTTATTATATTTTTCCTTGATTACAGTTGGCATTTGAGGTATCAGGCCATGTAGTTAAGTGTATAACTCTGATTTCATATATATATGTATATGAATATATTTTCATTTAATACACATTTATTTAAGATATGTATATTTATTATATACTTATTATAAATATATGTAAAATGTTAAATGCTTAGACTGGAGGAATAATATTGTAGTCACTTTTACTTAATGAATTTATGTCTATAATCTAGCACTGGAGAAGGAAATTTTAGCCTTTAATTTTCCTTTTTCTATCCAGATTTTTCTACTTTTATATTTATAAATAAATAACAGAATGACTGAGCTAACTGATGTTAATGTAATAGAAAATGCTTATATCTTTAAGCAAAAACTATATCACAAGCAAGTAAAATCTTGCTGAGGATCATCCAAAAGTGACTGCGGCAGTACATGGATAGGGAACTGCCAGAAATTCAAGCCGGATTCAGAAGAGGATGTGGAACCAGGGATATCATTGCTGATGTCAGATGGATCCCGGCTGAAAGCAGAGAATACCAGAAAGATGTTTACCTGTGTTTTATTCACTATGCAAAGGCATTCAACTATATGGATCATAACTAATTATGGATAACATTGCAAAGAATGGGAATTCCAGAACACTTAATTGTGCTCATGAGGAACCTGTACATAGAACAAAAGGCAGTTGTTCGAACAGAACAAGGGGATACAGTGTGGTTTAAAGTCAGGAAAGGTGTGCATCAGGGTAGTATCCTTTAACCATACCTATTCAATCTGTATGCTGAGAAAATAATCCAAGAAGCTGGACTATATGAAGATAAACGGTGCATCAGGATTAGACAAAGACTCATTAACAACCTGGGATATGCAGATGACATAATCTTGCTTGCTGAAAGTGAAGAGGACTTGAAGCACGTACTGATGAAGATCGAAGACCACAGCCTTCACTATGGATTACACCTCAACATAAAGAAAACAAAAATCCTCACATCTGGACCAATAAGTAACAACATGATAAACAGAGAAAAGTTTAAAGTTGTCAAGGATTTCATTTTACTTGGATCCACAATCAACACCCGGGAAGCAGCAGTCAAGAAATCAAAAGATGCATTACATTGGGCAAATCTGTTGCAAAAAGCCTCTGTAAAGTGTTGAAAGGCAAAGATGTCACCTTGAAGACTAAGGTGCGCCTGATCCAAGCCATGGGATTTTTTTTCTTTTTTTATTGTACTTCAGATGAAGGCTTACAGAACAAATAGTTTCCTATGAAACAGTAGTACACATATTGTTTTATGACATTGGTTAACAACCCCACAACATGTCAACCCTCTAACTTCTCAACCTTTTTT
>NW_004444633.1:18821-19821 GCF_000243295.1 Trichechus manatus latirostris | reverse complement strand
TTCCTGATAAAAACTCTCAGCCAAACAGGAATAGAGGTAAAACTGATTGACATAATAAAGGTCATTTATACAAAACCAACAGTCAACATCATTCTCAATGGAGAGAGGCTGAAAATATTCCCCTTGAGAACGGAAACCAGACAAGAATGTCTTTTATCACAACTCTAATTCAACATTGTGGTGTAAGTCCTAACTAGAGTGATAAAGCAAAAAAAAAGAAAGAAAAAGAAATAAAGAGCATACAAACTGGTAAAGAAGAGGTAAAACTACCCTATTCCCAGATGACATGTTCATATACACAGAGAGCCCCAAAGAATCCACAAGAAAGCTTCTGGAACTAATAGAAGATTTCACTAAAGTAGCAGGTAACAATGTTATCATATAAAAATAAGTTAGATTCCTCTTCACCTACTGTTCTAGATTTCTAGTGATACTAATAGAAATACCACAAGTGGATAACTTTAACAAAGAGAAATTTATTCTCTCACAGTACAGGGGGCTAGATTTCCAAATTCAGGGTGCAAGCTCCAGGGGAAGGCTTTCACTCTCTCTGTTGGCTCTGGGGAAAGGTCCTTGTCATCAAACATTCCCAGTCAAGGAGCTTCTCAGTGCTGTGACACTGGGTCCAAAGGATATGCTCCCCTCTTGGCTCTGCTTTCTTGTCAGTAGGAGGTCCCTCTCCTCTCTGCTCATTTTTCTCTTTACATCTCAAAAGAGATTGATTTAAGACATAACTTAATCTTATAGATTGAGGCCTGACTCATTAACATAACTGCCTCTAATCCTGCCTCATTAACATCAGAGGTAGGATTTACAACACACAGAAAAATCACATCAGATGATAAAAATGGTGGGCAATCACACAATATTGGGAATCATGGTCTAGCCAAATTGATATACATTTTTGGGGGACACAAGTCAATCTATGACACCAACAAAGAGAACTTTGAAAAAGATATCAGGAAATCAATACCATTTATAATACCTCCCCCCTCCCCCC
>NW_004444633.1:10548-11640 GCF_000243295.1 Trichechus manatus latirostris | reverse complement strand
CCATCTGCTTAATAATAGCTGCATGATTAACTGCATTTTTTTTCTTGTTATCTATATGTTTGTCAAAATGGAGAAACAATCATTATTTTTCTATAATTTTAAACTTGAAGGATTTAATGTTACCCGAGTCTGAAAACAGAAAACAAAAAAATCTTTATATTTCACAAAATGTGACATGTATTCAAGGATATAGCACAAAACAATAAGCCTTAGAAAGTCTTTTGCTGTACTCTGGCATATTTTAAGTATTCATGCTGTTGTGAGTCTTTTACTTTTTATTAGTTCCAGAATACATTCTCAGGCTCAATCTTTCACCTAATTGCTACATGTTTCCATTTATACAAAGGTCTGGAGTAGAATATCTATATTAAATGTTCTAAGTGCAGAAGAGTTTTGCAAGACGACTCCTCCACAAATTTTGTTGATAAGGTTTAACTTAAGAGATGTTATCTATTGTGTATTTGTACACAACTCCTGTTATGGATTTCATTTGTACAACATGTTAGAAAAGTTTCATGAATCTTTTCTTTGGATATTAACACATTATAATAGCCATATAGCTATTATACACCTTTGGTTATTAAATATCCAATATATTAAACTATATCATAAGCATAATTTAGGTGCTTTATAAAAATAATAAAGGAATAAATCACATTCTGTTGATAAACTAAAAACCTTTTATTTTTGAGGGCTAACTTGTACGTAGGCTTTTTAAATAGACAAAATATAAAAACAGAATTCAGAAACTGATGAACTGTATTATTATAAAATTCTTAGAATTTTCCTCAATGTATATTTGAATAAATACATGTTTTGGATAATTTAAATGTTTTATTTGGAAGAAAAAGCTCCTCTTTTTTACAGTATCATAATGTGGAAGCATGTATTATTGATTTTAGATCTTACTTCTTTTCTAATATATGCATTCAATAATAATAAATTTTCCTCTGAACACTACTTTTTCTGTAATCCTTTTTCACTAAACATCATAGTATTCAAATAATGTGCACAGTACTTACTGAAATTGTTTTTGCTGCTTGACATCTATTATTTATGCATTCATGAATGTTTTATGAATCTTGGTACCTG
>NW_004444633.1:6143-8822 GCF_000243295.1 Trichechus manatus latirostris | reverse complement strand
TAGTTTGTGGCATAAAATAATGAAGCATGTGTGTTAATTTCTAACACTTTTACATTGAGCCAATGAGAGAACAATCTCATATTTTAGATAAATAGCCTTGAGAGAAAACAGATCATTGAGAAAATAGCATGAATCTGGTAGAAAGGACTTGGGACAAGTGAACTGTTAGAGGGGCTGAATCCCTGTAAAAAGAACACACAGTTTGCTTATTCAGATAATATTTCAAGACTCAAAACAACCTGATAGCTTAACCTAATTAACAACAAAACAGTCTTAAGTGAAGGTACAAGCGTAGCTACGTCTTTAAACGAGTAGATACGGTAACAAATACCTCAGTAGGTCCAAACAAATTTACATGGGAAAGAATATCCAGATTGTGAGAATCTTTAATCTTTATCTGGATTAGATGTTTAAGGTGTTGGGCACTGATGTGATTTGCATTTTTCTTTCCTTTTTTATGTCTTTCCTCTTTTATTACTTCTTCACACACCCAGTAAATAATTTTTCAGTATTCTTTGCCTTGTTGCTTGTATTCATTAGAGCATATTTCATTGAATCATACAGGGGGAATGAAACTAGTCTCTCTGAAGAGTAATTTACTCTGTAGAAGCTGCTATGCAAAGTGATAGGATAGTTTGAATATTTCATATTTTTATTATCTTCTAATATGCATTTATACAGCATGCTAATTTAGTTGTAGATGGATCTTGCAAATTTGCCATTTGTTACTATTTTTTATCAGTTTCCAGTTTGCATCACCTTGTTCTTACCACTTTTTCCAGATTTGACTTCATTTCCCAGTATATTCTCTGTAAGGCCACCCAAGGTTATGTCAATTACTCTCTAAGTTTTTTGTCAACGCTTATAATTGTTAATTCTCCAGAGCAACTAACTTGACAATTATCAATAGAAAACACAATGATAAGCATCAAACATAGACTGCTATGGGGGCAGTCATACATCCTATATGTGGTAACTAATACATATACATTAGGGCCAGTTTCCATGGCCCTCCAGCAGGTCATATAAGTAACTCTTTCAAAAAGCTGTGTGCAAAAGTACATAAATTTTCTTAATAATTATGAAAGAAGATTAAATATAAATTCAATTATAGTAAGAAAATTGTATGATTCTATGTCTATATAATGCACACATATATGTGCATGGATAAAAGTCTGTAAGGGATATGTATGAATGTATGCAATTTTATACACATACATTTATATATTGACATATATTTATATTTATCACATGAGGTTGACATTTTTGAAATAAGATTTTAATTATTAAAATGGATTTTTCTCAAATCCTTATTTTTAAAAAGTGTCTATGCTAAATCAAAAAGGACATTACCAAAGGTGTAATTCAATATAACATTCTAAACTCTTGAGGATCTATAAAGTAATTAATAAAGTGTTCAGCTAAATTTACTAAGATAATAATTCATCCATTTTCCTCTTGCTTTTCTTTCTTCTATTTTTCTCCCACCTCTTCCCCTGTGTCTTTTTTCTTCATATTTCTTAGATTCTTTTTCTTTTCTCCCATCTATTCTCCCTCCCATACTTAATTCTATTCCTATTTCATTCTCTGCTTACTATCTTTCTCTACTGTATTTTCCTCCTCTTCCTTGTCCTTGACTGCTATTAACATCGTCATTATCATTATCAGTATCAGTGTCATCTTCATAATTACGTCCACCTCCAGGACATGCCATCATTGAACATCATAATATGCCAGTTATGAATTATTTCGCAAAAATAATTATTTATTTTGCATATAGATTTTTATGCCACAGTTTAAAAAAATCAAGGGTATCTGGTATATAAGTTTAATTGTCGGCCCGTAAGCCTAGAAGCAAATCCGTTGGTGAGACTGGTTTAAAGATATATCTCTACTGGTTGTGACTTCCTTTTACTAAGCAGAGAAGTTTTAAAATTTTCCAGTTCTTCTCAGTTCAAGTTCGTATTAATTATGAGAAAATAATTATTTAAAAACTTCATGGACCATATACTGATAGAAAAAAGATGAATATTATTAACATAGAGTTCAAAAGGCAATTGTTGTTAGGTGCCATTGACTCGGCTCTGACTCATAAAGGCCTCATGTATAACGGAATAAAATATTGCCCACTCCTGTGCCATCCTCACAATTGTTGCCACATTTGAGTCCATTGGTGTAGCCATAGTGTCAATACGTCTCATTGAAGATCTCTCTCCTTTTCACTGACCTTTTATTTTACCGAGCACAATGTCTTTCTCCAGCAATTGGTCCCTCCTGATGACATGTCCAAAGTAAGGGAGGCAAAGTCTTGCCATTCTTAAGTCTAAGGAGCATCCTGGCTGTACTTTAGCCAAATAGACTTTCTTATTCTTTTGGCACTCCATGAGATGTATATTAATATTTTTCACAACACACTACAATTCAAATGTGTCCATTTTTCTTTTGTCTTCCTTTTTCATTGTCTAGAATTAGCATGCATATGAGGCCATTGAAAATACCGTGGCTTGGGTTAGGCTCACTTTACTCATCAAAGTGACATCTTTGTTTTTAACCCTTTAAAGAGGTCTTTTGCAGCAAATTTTCCCAATGCAATCCATGGTTTGATTTCTTGACTGCTGTTTACATGGGCATTGATTGTTGATTTGAGAAAAATGACATCCTTGACAACTTCAGTTTCTT
>NW_004444633.1:2383-4127 GCF_000243295.1 Trichechus manatus latirostris | reverse complement strand
GTAAATGTAGTATATGTGTACACATACATATCCACAGCTTTATTAAAGAATAATTAAACTAGAATAATTTTCACACATTTTAAGTTACAGTTTGATCAGTTTTGGCAATTGTATATCATCACTGTCAAGTATAGAACATTTCTTGAAAACTAAAACGTATTTTTGGGGAGTCCTCTTCAGTTTATTTTTCTCTGGCCCACCCCTTCCCTTTCATTGGGAACTTCTGATCTGCTGTCTGTCACTACAGTTTTGCATTTTCTAGAACTTCATATAAATGGTGTCATAATGTTCACTCTTTTGTGCTTGTCATTTTTAACTTAACATAATGTCTTTTATACTCATACACAGTTTTTCTATATATACTTTCTTTCTATTGTTGGATTCTCTGGATGATATAATAAATGTGTATGCTATTATTTTATTACTGGGACAGAAAATAAACATCAGAATTTTGTTTATGTCATTTCGTATTAATGAGTATGTCAATTATCGTAATTCCAGGGCCTTTCACATTGAGAATACTGATGAAAATAAGTGCTGTGTCTGAGATGTGGATAGTTTAAGTCTGGAGTTGAAGTTGTCATGGACTGCTAATTTTTTCAAAATCAGTTACTGGATATATCCATACTTATGTAAGTCATAATGGGTAGATTACCTACATCTGAAAGCTATGTACCCAATTTTCACTTGCTAACATCATCTTTTATGAACTAATTAAAGCAAAAACAAAAACTCCCTGCCCATGGAGGCTCCCCATGTTTTCCTTAAACATGTACATGACTCAACTCCTTCAAGTTTTTAGTATTTCTTATAGATCAGATTAGCTTGTAACTCTCATATATTATTATAATTGTTTTCTAATTTATTTTCAGCAAAAATTATGGTACAAAATCCCATTCAACTGAGGCAGTGTATCATACAGCTTTGAGATATGTGTTTTCTCTACATTTCAAAAGCACAGGTAGAATGCCAATATACATGAAAAGATATTGTAATCCCTTTGTGTATTTTTCATTGATTCTTATGAATAAATGTAAAGTATGTGATGCATAAGTAAACTTCAGAAATCTTGCATGAGAATGTGTATGTGTTAGGAAAGAAGGAAGAGATTGTATTAATATTATTTGTCTCTCATGACTCTCAAATAAACCAGAGTCTAACCAAAACCTTGTCCTATATTACACTGTGCATGAGTTTTATTAAAGCATGCTTTACAGCTCTGATCATGATGAATAGCAGCATATGATGATATTTCAGTTTCTTTTCTATAAAATTTAAAAATAAAGAGGGAGACATTGCCATATCTGAGTATGCTCTTGATCTTGTCCCCAAATTGAAGATAGGTTGATTTACTTTTGCTGCCAGTTTCTTTTTTATTTTTAACAAAAATGTTTCGCTAACAGAGACTTCCAGGCAACATGGCGCTGTAGAGAGAAGCACCACGCCGTCCCTCCACAGCAAAGATCCAAAAATTAAGCCAAACAAAGAAAACGTCAATCCTGAAATTCTAAGCATCAAATGAAGAGATAAAGAACTCAGCTAAACACTGAATGGAATAAGAAACTGAAGGAGAACAGAGAGCGAGGAGAGATATTTGCAGAGGTCCCCTATCAGCTAACGCAGCACGGATCTGCCATCTTGGACTCCTGTCGGAGATCAGGGAACAGAGGGTACAGGACAGCAGCTTCACAGAGCTTCCAACATGAGACAGAACAACTGGTAACCAGCGATATACAACAGTGCT